>NC_134832.1:116241705-116543598 GCF_004210375.1 Tachypleus tridentatus | reverse complement strand
AGGCTTAACGTATTTTAAACCTTTGTAAAATAAAGCAGGTATAATAATTCATTTTAAGCTAACATCTTATGGTGTAGGATTAATAACTCCTACAGTGAACAAAATTATATTAAGATTATAGAAAATAAAATAAGCATAATTTAACAAACTTAATGATGCTGTATAAATAAATTTAATTTTTGTTAATCCTACTTTATATTTGCTAATGCAGTGTAGCATTTCAGTGGTGTATCCATACAAATGTCTAATCAAGAAGAAAACATGATTCAATTGCTCTCTATGAAGCTCTTTCAAAAATATAATCTTTCTTGCAACTGCACTTAAATTTCGTGTGGAGGTAAAGATGTGTCAAAACTCGAATGGTTAGTACAATATATGTATATATATAATATATATACATGTATATATAATGTGGCAGGCTACATTTTTTAAGGAAAAGCTGAATTTGGAGTCCGTGTCAAAGGGGAGGAAAATTGTACCAAGATCCCAGCTCAGTTTCAGACTTGTTCATTGTTTTATAGAATGAATTAACTGTTTGTAATGCTTTTTTTTCTACTTGTGAATTATAAACCTTTTGTTCTTGCACTTCTATAATTATTACTGTATAAAATCACTTGCCTGTTTTGTGGTTTAACATTTTGATTATCTGTTTTAAGTTACTCATAGTCACACTTATAACTGGAATGTTGTTGTTAGTGCAAGGTTAACAGTTAATACAAATATTCGTTCTTGCTTTTGAGGTGAATGCAAGTTGATATGTAACTTCATAATATAACAGTTCATTTTAAAATCATTTTTATTATTATTTATTTCAGTAGTACATTAATTTGTTCTGTAGTACCTATTTGTGTATTCTGCCTCTTTAATTTCAACTCTGTGTGGCAGTGCATGCCTTATGTTTTACATGACATTTTTGTTTCTTATTCCTGTAACTAATAAGTGTAGGTGTTTGAGGATTTAATATTTTTACAGGACCAAAATGAATCGGCGGCAATACTAAAAATCAAAGAGAGCATGCAGGAGGAAGCTAAGAGGTTTGAAAAAGACACCCCAGCAGAACAACCAGACTATTACCTGCAGTGACTTAAAGAATGACTGATTAAACCAGAGATGTATATGTATATTTCCACACAGTCAAAACGTGCTATTTCCCCATAGACTCCTGAAGAAAACAAAAACAAAAAAAACTAATGGCTTCACTTCTGAAGTGTAGTATTCACTCTCACTGTGTTTATAATGTATCACTTTTAAATTGGTTTAATGATTTAAAAGAAAATTCTAGGTATATGCCATACAATGAATCCAAGAGTACAAAATTTAAGATTTTCATTTATTGACTGTATTATTAAATCTTTTTTTTCTGGTCCTGTATAAGTTTAGATTTTGTATATTATTAGGATTTTTTGTCATAGTATGAGAGTTAATGGAATCTAACACAACAGGAGAAAAAATATATAAATGTTTACAAATTGCTATTATGCTTTTACCAAAGAATTATAGAAGGGGTGAACTTATTTCAAACCTGAATGAACTGTATTTTAAACAGTATAATATTTGAATGGACTTAACTCTTGGAACAAAAGCTACTCTCTAAGTGGCTTTGAGCAAACTTCAAGTTTCTCTGTCAAAATTTCATCTCCATGTCAGTATTTTTTTCTTTCTCTTCCTTTTGTCACCTCTCACTTCATCATCAATTTTGTGGTCATCACATCAGTAAGAACTCTTACAGAGAACATGAAAACTAAATGAAAAACTTAAAACCAGATGATTATCACATTTGTGAACAATATGTCAGTTTTCTGTCCACAGGTGAACTTTTCTCATCTTCTTTGTAGCATTCTCCCTCTTAAAACATTGAGCCATCAAATTTTGAAGAGAAACTTGATTTTGATGAACAACAGAATTAACTTTTTCATGATTAATCATAAGTAGATTTAGTAAGGTTATCCTTTTGTACTGACAACTGATTGACCGAAACTCAAAAAACAAACTACTAGTAGGATTATCCAGTAGGTTGATGTTGCTTCAGCTTGACTAATGAAATTTGTCATTGATCTAAGCATTTTGTATGACTGGTTAAATATTTTATCAAACCAAACAGGTTACATAACTTATGAAATATATATTTTGTTCAAGATTGAATACTTTGAGAAGACTGTCATTAAACTAGTTATATAAATGAATCACTACCAAGTTATCTGTTAATATTTGTCAGTATTTCACTGAAATGTTATAAGTGGTAAATTGTTAGTGAATCACTCATTATAAACTCTGTTGTTGAGCCAATCAAAAGTGCTTGAACTAATGAACTTCTTCATTGAAATTGTTAAAAGTTAGTTGTATAATTGATATAGTTTTGACAAGAGAGTAGAGAACACTTTTTAAAAAAATACAAAGATGGTTTAAAACGAATGGTACCTGGCATTATGTGGTCGTCTTTGCTTTTACATTGAAGCATGTTTAAACAATCAAATGTTCTTTGCAAAACCTGTATGTTAACGACTCATAATTGATAAACATGTTACCATGAATTGAAAGTGTCATAACTTTGGAAAAGTGTGTAATAATTCAATGAAGGATATGATTTACAAAAAAATATGAGATTTGATGAAGTTGGATTTGCTATTTTGTAATGAAGTTTGACTAGCCAGTGCAGTTGAAAGTTTTAACTAGTTCTCGTTTTTGTTCAAAGTAATTTATATAGTTTTAATGCCCTCCAAAAGCCCAAAAGAATTTCCCGACCTTGAAAATGGAACTTTTGTTTTTATTTCGTTTCAATCGTAACTTAAAATTAGGAGAAAGGTTAAAAAAGAACCCATAGTTAGCTTATTATACTAAAATTTAATAGTTATTTTTCAAACGTCTGACTTTCATTTATTTCAGTTTGTATATACATGTATTTATTTTTATACATGAGAGCAATATGGTTAAGGTTTTCTTCAGTTTTCTTTGCCATATTGGCTGAGTTAATTACACTTGTGAACCTATTTGTATAAAGAATATTTATTGCTGTACTTGAATTATTGGTGGCTGCTCTCTTACCTTGTTTACATCTTGGATTTGTTCTTTTTAAATATGGTTTTCCTTTTAATTTAATTTTTCTTTTATCCTATGCTGTTTGTTGGGAAATTTTTGATAGGTTTGCTCTACGACCCAGAGTATTTATTATAGGCAGCCACCTTTGATGTTTGTTGAAGAACAAAAAAAAAAAAAAAAGAAAAAAAGACAAAACTTTAGTGTATGGAAGTGTTGTTTGTTTTATCGTTTTGATGTAAATAGCTACTGTTTGTTGACTTAGACATGTAAATTGACTAATTTGTAGGGAGAAAACTGACAAAATTTCAGGTTTAAAACAAACGAAGTTACCACAAGAAGAAGAACAGTTGTAAGAGAAATAATGATGTTATGGAACGTGTGCATGTATCCTGCTTTCTTTCTTTTTTTTAATGTTTTGATAAATACATTTTTAAACCTTTTTATGACCAGTGTTGATATCGAAGTTGACCAGATCATGATCTTGTAAGAAACCAATTGAGATTTCATTATTTTTAGTTCTTGCTGTAGCTTCACATCTGTTTAAATGGTAAGTCACTTCTGTAAAGCCAACTGTTGGGTAGATCATCAGCTCATTAAATTCTTTATTTCAATGATTTCTGTTTTGTGTTTGTTAATTACTTGTTTGTAATATTTCATTTCGAAACATAATTGAAAAATTTAAAGAAAGATGTGATTTTATGTTTTTTAATTATAAATATCATGGAAGTTTAAAGGAAACATTTTGAGGTATTTAGTGGAATGGTGAGTTGAAACTAGTTCAAAAACGTCAAATCGATATGAAAATCATCACAACAAAGTTTATCATGTAACGTATAGAAAAAAAAAAGTTCAGTTGCTCTAGCTGTTCTTATCTGCGTGCACTCTTAATTATGATTTATTGTTTATGATAAAACATAAGTTTATTAAGCTCAAAGCTACACAAAGGGCTGGTTCTCTGTGCTCTCTGACCCGATTTCTTGTTGTGTAATCCTTCAAACTTACGCTGAGCCATTAGGATATCGAATACAAGAGAATCACAGATTTTCGTGTAGTTAGAATACGTTTTGTTTTCGTTGTTGAAATGTTGTGGTATACACTTTTTAAGACCCAGGGTTGTTAAAGTTAACCAAATAATCCTGTACGACACAGGTCAGTGAGGTTTGTTGGTAGTACATGTTGGAACATGGATTCTCTGTATCCAAGTGAAAATTACCAAAATACAGTGGGAAGAAGAAACTCTAAGGAGAATAAGAAGAAAAGTAGGCCATGTATGATGATGTTAGTGAGGGTCACGCCCATCCACCACATTCTTTTATTATTATTATTCTAACCATTGTGATTTATAAAATTTAATAACTGTATTGTAGTAAATGTGATGAAACGGACATAATGGAAAAAGCTTATCGTTCCTTAAGGACCATATACAAGCTAACACAGAATATAACTTAAGTGCTACGTAAACAATTTATGATGCCAAATTAAAAAGGTAAGTGCAGTATTTAAATAATTTTAATTGTAGCTTTTCATTAACGATGAGAATCTTGAGAAGTACCACAAAAAACGACCTTGTATGTGTGTATATATATTATTCATTTTTAGTGCAAAGATAGAGAATAGGCTATCTGTACTGTGTCCACTGTAGGAAATCGAACCCCAGGTTTTATCGTTGGTCGATGAACTTAACTGCTGTTGTTAAATATAGTTTGATCACATCTTATGATCTTTGTTTAATGGCACATTTGGTTCTTTGCATCTCCAGACTTGATGGATTAATTTGCTTTGTTGTCCTGTTAGGGCACTACAAGAATCATAGCCGTGTCACTTGAACACTCAGCAACTAGTGTCGGGTCTCTTCAAATCAGCAGGATAACGAAGACCATTGAATGCATTTTCCAAAGTATCGTTCCAGGGCTGACAGGTTGTGCCGACTTGAAAATTATCAAGTTGAAAAATTTATGACTTAGTTAATTGTTATATTCCGAGAAAAAGTATTTTAATTTTTAAAAAAATATACGAGATAGTAGGTGCAAATGTGTTAATTTTGGATATGCTTAAAGTGAAACTATGATAACAGGATGGTGAGTAGAATTAAGACCTGAATGATATTCACGTCTTATCTGAGTTATGGTGTATCATTACTTATTTCAGCGTCTTCCAGTGTTAGGAGCCTCTCCAGGGATAGGTGAGAGGGCAAATGATCTCTTGGGAGCGCAATTAGGGTAAAGTCAATAATACAAAATTAAACTAATATATTTGTATTAATGAAAATAATAGGTAATTACTACACCGCATAGCATTTTAATATATTTTTGTGCATTATATAGCTCGTCACTTAACTCTCACTCGTTAAAAAAAAATATAGAGTGCACAAGAAGTCATTAAATAGGGTAAGGATGACGAAAAATTTGGGAAATCCTGGCTTAATTTATAGCGTCGTTTTATTAGGGAAAACGATTAGAATATGTACATAGTTTATGTGGTACTTATAATAATAATAATAATAATTCAAGGATTTATTCAAAACTAAATCCATACTTCTTTTTTCTCTATTGAACTGATTAAAAAAGGGCCTTTTTCATCATAAACACGAATCGCATTACGATGAAATGTATACATTTGATCATAAATAAATCATTATTTGAGTATAGAAATTTTGTTCGTACATCAAAGTATATAAATGTTGTTGATTGGTATTAAGCATAAAGGGCTATCTGTGCTCTGCCCACCATGGGTATGGAAATCCAATTTTTAGCGGTATAAGGCCGCAGACGTACCACTATGTTACTAGGGGGCAAAGTAGATATAATTAAATGAACTTTATGTTAAAACACAAACAATACAAATTGCAACTACAAGAGGTGTAAAATGTTTCATTTATTCTTCAAATTCATTGAATTAAACGCATATTTTTTAAAACTTTCGTTTGTTTTTATTTTGTTAAGCACAAAGCTACATAGTTGGTTCTCTGCTGTGCCCACCATAGGTATCGAAATCCAGTTTGTAACGTTATAAACCACTTAGCGAATGGAAAGTGTTTTTCACACATTTGTCTTGTTGCTATCTCTTACTGTATGGGTGCTCGTTTTTTCAAGGTGAAATTTAACTGCAATTTTAAACGTGTTTTTTTGTTGGTTTACTCATCTTTTAAAGCTAGAGTTAATAAGCCTAGATTTGAAAATTACAAGACTAGAAGTTTGAATTATAGGTTCGTGAAAACAACGAGCAGGTAATAAATTTCATAAATTGACATTTTTTAACTAAATAAATAATAATACAGAGTAATTATTTGAGTTCATCTGTTAGATATGTGTCTAATAATTAATATTAAAATAGGGGAAAAAACAACAAACCTGATTTTGCATTTTGACCAAAAACGAAAATTTATGGTACTGTGAAGGTAGAAAAGCGGACAAAGCAATATTCTAATCACATAAATTTTACGTCTCAAACTAACAATCTCGAGTACTTTGACCGAAAAGAAACGACTTTGTCAACGTTAGCGTGTATTCTATTACTGCGTGTCAAATTAGCCTGTGCATGTGAAATTCCAAATGTTTGTGAAAAAGGTGTGTATTTAAATCATTAAGTATGTTGTTACCGAAACAAAATTGACATACCTGTTGATAATATACTGATTACCTATTTCTTTCGAAAGTCCTTTGAAAAAAGCCTCCATTGGCTCAGTAGTTTGTGTGCGGACTTCGTATACTGAAAATCGTGTATCGATACCTATGTTAGATACATCAGAGATAGTCCATTATGTACTTTTGTGTTTGACTACAAACAAACAGTTATTTAAAAAAAGCCCTCAATAGATCAGCGATAAATCTGAAGGTTTACAATGCTAAAAGCATGGTTTCGATATCCGTGGTGAGCACAGATTATCCATTGGGTATCTTTGCACCTAATCTAACAACAATAAAAATTTGTTTTAAGTAAACATGATGTCTTCATAAAAACTGTTAAAGAAATCAGCTTTTGCAATATAAGGCGAACGTTATTTTATATCATTATTTACAGAATAACAATGTATTACAAAAGAAATTTATCGTTTTAGGTATCAGTGAAGTATAAATGCCAGAATGTATAAAGATATGCAAAATAAGCTTGATTTTTAGGGGGTGTCAGTACGCCAAAAGGACGAGTTGTCACTTTTCACTATAGGAATTAGTAATTTTATCAAGCATTTCACTATAAAACATTCATATTAATCCAAGCTAAGAAAAATAAACTTATACCTCACTTCCGCCGAAATCAAGAAGCAGTAACAAAATCATCCAGCATCTTTTTTCACGCTCAACACCTGAGGTGATTGCTACGTATAAACAATCCCTGTGTATTCACTATCAACTGTGACCTAAAAAAGGAGAGCATCAACAGTGCAACCATGGAAAACTCCAATCAGTAACGTAAACGAACTTCCTGAGATTTTTGTTAAACTTATTTACGTGGCCTACTTACGTTTAATCTTTTAGCATGAGAAGGGGGGGGGGAGCTGTTTCAGTAGATGAAAGGTCGGCCACATACATACCTTATGTTGTTATACCAAACTTAAACTTAATTCATCGAGGCGTGACGTCATGTTGGTTGATTGTATCACGCCTTGTCCATTATAACTTGAAATACTTACAAATTAGAAGAGGTATTTGGTTCTTTTATAAGCTCAACATAGAAACCCTTCACGACGTCGTGATAAAACGTGTTTGTACTTTAGAGGGTGACAGAACGAGGTTCTAACCTACTTGTGCGAAGCAGGAATTGTAATTGACAGTCGAAATACAGTTTGATAAATATGCATATATTTTAGTTTAAATAAAAAAAATCATTATCAAATTCTTGACAGTTTTTGTTTGTGTTTTATAAATATGATGCTACATAATATTCTATTGCAAATAAGACATCTCTTGATCTAAATAAAATTCGTATGATTTTTATTTCAAAAAGTATGCTCAGAATGTTTAGTTGAAGAGAAACACCATTAGAGATTTATAATTTCTGCAAAGTTCATACATGTTAATAGATGACAGTGTTTATTTATTAATGGATTTATATCACCGTTGTAATAGAAGGTGGATTCTCAATAGATAAGTCTTTGTGTTACTACAGTTCTTCATCCTATACCCGGGGTGGCTAAACCGCGGCTCTTTGACATATAATGTGCGGCTCGCGGAAATATGTTGGCTGAGCTCCTTTTTGCATCTCAATTCATATAAAAGTTAAATAAAATGTTTTCAAGCTTTATAATTATTTACTGAATATAAACTGAGAGCCCACTGGATTAAAACATAAGTTTAATGTTCATGGTGAGTAAATATATTTAAGAATTTAAATCCTAATTTTAATGCTAGATTTGAGTCATGGATTAAAGCAATTTCGGATTAGCAAGGATAAAAGAGGAATTGTATAGAATCAGTAATCGACGAGCCGGTGCTGACAACGTTAGTTTTAGAGAACGTGGCTTGCGATCGCGTAATTGTGGCGTGTGTGGCTGTGTTGCGAAGAGTGAACTTAGCGGAGTGTTAGTGTGATGTCTGGCACTGTAGAGATTGGTTGCATTGCGCGTGTTGAAGCTTATTGTTTCTTTTCACTTCAAATTTTTAGAAGTGCCTGTGAAAATTTTGTGAAGGAAGATGACGTCGTCAAATTGTAAGAAGCGAAAGTATGAAGATGAAAACAGAAATTTTAAGCCAGAGTGGGAGGAAGATTTTGCATTTACTGTTAAAGGAGGTAAAACTTTGTGTCTTATCTGCAATGTGTTACTCAGTCATTACAAAGCCAGTAACTTGAAACGCCACTATAAAACAAATCACAAAAAATACTTTTCATCTGATTATCCACCTAAATCAGAATTATGGAAAACAAATTAACTGTGTTAAAATCATCAATAAATATCCAGCAGACACTGTTGACAACGTTCAGTAAGGAAGTTCATACAATGACTAAAGCTAGTTTTGTTATATCATGGAATATTGCTCGCACTAAACGCCCATATTCTGATGGTGAATTTATTAAGAAGAGTATAGCTGAAGTTGTTGCAGTGTTAAATCCAAATAACACAAAACTTCAGTGACTAATAGCACAAACACCAGCTTCACGTCACTTGTTTGTTTGTTTGTTTTGGAATTTCGCACAAAGCTACTCGAGGGCTATCTGTGCTAGCCGTCCCTAATTTAGCAGTGTAAGACTAGAGGGAAGGCAGCTAGTCATCACCACCCACCGCCAACTCTTGGGCTACTCTTTTATCAACGAATAGTGGGATTGACCGTCACATTATACACCCCCACGGCTGAGAGGGCGAGCATGTTTAGCGCGACGCGGGCGCGAACCCGCGACCCTCGGATTACGAGTCGCACGCCTTACGCGCTTGGCCATGCCAGGCCCTTCACGTCACACTACAGAAAGAAGTATCTCTCAGATCAGTGCTGATGTTGCAAGCAAAATGCAAAAAAGATTTAAAGAATTCCTTTGCAATCAGCTTAGCCCTTGACAAATCTGTAGACATACAAGACAACCCACAAATGGCGGTATTTGTTCATTATGTTTCCTCTGATGTAACTGTGAAAGAAGAGATGTTGGACTAAATGGCACTAAAAGAAACAACTCGTGGCGTTGACATTAAAATTGCGCTTGACAGAGCCTAAACAAATGCTGATATTCCACTGAATAAACTGACGAGTTTATTCAGGTGAGGAAAATTCAGGATTATTGCACTTATGAAAAGTGATTCCAGCTTTCCAGAGTTTCTTCCTGTTCTTTGCATTATTCATCGTGAACACCTGGCGGCCAGATACTTCAAGTATAAAGACGTTGTGAAATTTGTTCTTGAAATTGTCAATTTCATACGCTTAAATGGGAAAACCCACCGAAAGTTCAAAAATTTTATTGAAGAACTGGAGCTTGAAGATAAACCCAGTGATGTCACTTTCTATTGCATTGTGAGGATGCTGTCAATCAGCAACGTCCTTAATAGGTTTGTGGATCTGTTGGAGCCTGTTATTACTTTTCTTGAAAAAAAGAAAATATTCTGTCTTCAACTGGGAAATGATGGATAGATGCAAGATCTAATGTTCCTTATTGATATAATAAATCTTCTACAAACTCTCAACTTGACACTTCAGGGGAAGGATAAGATTGTTTCTGATCTTACTTAGACAATTTTCAGCTTTCAAAATAAAATAAGACATTTTTCAAAAAGACATATTGCCAAGAAACTTCAGTTACTTTCCCAGTCTCAAAAGGAGAGTAAATACATTCCCTGATATTGAAATAAAAGACCACAAACTAAAAGAATACAAAGATAAGTTGCAAGGACTGCTTGATAATTTCCTAGACAGATTTGATAACTTGCAGAAGCTGAAGCCCTGCTTCGCCTTTCATGTAAATCCATTCATGATTGATGTGATCAACGATAGTTATGGAAATGGAACTAATAGAACTACAGGAGAACCTATTTTTAAAAAATGATCCATAAATCCCATTCTATAATTGAGTTCTGGAAGGAAGTTCCAGAAATAAAATATCCTGAACTGAAGAAAAACAGTGTGCGACTCCTCTCAATTTTTAGCACAACATACTGTTTTGAGTCACTGTACTCTGTAATGAAGTTTGTGAAATCGAAGCATCGTGCAATTCTTACAAATCAACACCTGACGGAGCTAATTCGTACAGCCTTGACAACATATCAGCCGGAATTTCAACGATTCACAACCAATATGGAAACTCACAAGACCTCTACTAGCAGTAAATAGCCTGATAATTGTATCAATGTCGATTTGTGTCAGAAAAATATTATGATAAGAACAAAATTTTGTAAGGTGGTATCTGATTAAAATATCTCTAATTTTATTATTTTATATATTTTCCTCCATATTTACTAATACAAATAAATATCATTAAAATATCTGTTTTTACTCCTTTTATTTTTGGCAGTTTCATTTAATGTTAATAAAATGCAAATTTGCATATTTTCTTAAAATCTTTCCGTAGTTTATTACCGTATTAAATAGGCTCAATATAGGTAAAACAATATCAGCCAGGATTTTGAAAAAATTTGGTTTATATATATATATGTACTTTGTGATTATTAAAACTAATACAAATTAACAGTTTAAAAAACTACATACATGAATAAATATTATTACGTACATGTATTTCTTAATATTTATATAAAATTTATGTAACAAAATGTACATGTAACAATAAAAACGTGTGTAATATTCGTTCATGTCTTGCGGCTCTCAAACATCTGAAGTTTATTGTATGTAGGTCTTACGTTAAGCAAGTTTGGCCATCCCTGTCCTAACTGAGCCCGGCAAAGCCAGGTGGTTAAGGCGCTTGACACGTATTCTGGGGCGTTATAATTCAACGGTCAATCCCATTATTCGTTGGTAAAAGAGTAGGCCAAGAGTTGGTGGTGGGTGGTGATGACAAGCTGCCTTCTCTCTAGTCTTACACTGCTAAATTAGGGACGGTTAGCGCAGATAACCCTTGTATAGCTTTGTGTAAAATTCAAAACAAACAAACAAATCATCCAATACTTCCAAATTCTTCTTGACTTATCATCCGTATCGTATAAAAAACATATCGAGCTTGTGCCTCTTTTCTCCTCTTTACCCTCAAAGAGATTTATTGTTGTACATTTATTTTGGTGCCTACACTTGTTTCTATATAATTTTCTTTTTCCATGTGACGTATGTTATTGACAGTGTATTGCGCAAGTCCCGTCTGTTATCGAAATTTGTAGAAGATTCTTGAGCATAAAAATCAACAGTGTATTAGGTCTGTACATAATACTAATGATGGACAGTACTGTTGCCAAGTGAACCTTCGAGAACGTCTAAAACCTTTTATAAATAGACGCGCCAAAGACAAGACGGATGTAGAGAATATTATTGAACATTGAAATCAGTGTGTTACAGGCCTAGGAAGCTGTAATTGTGATTAACTCCTATTAACCGAAAAACTACAGAATTTCACCAGGAACTTTTACAGATTTCAAACATTACTAACCGTTCGACTTCAGTGAATTACTTCAGACGTTAGAATTTCTACGAGGACATTAAATATCTCCGTCGATAAAAAAGTCAGTGGTGTGAGGCCAATCAAGCTAGCTAGCTTAAGTGAGGTATGACAGTATTAACTTAGAATTAATTTGTTCGCCGTAAACCTCGATAAAATATTTAGACCGATTATAAGGCCTAGTTTTGTCTGTGAGTTTGTAAAACTGTTATATATAAATCATTATCTGTAATAACTAATAACAATAACCGTTATTATAAATTGTTTTATTTTTTTGTTTGTATACCAAAATATATTTGTGCTAAAAATGAAAATTGTGTGTATACAACAGTTTTAAAATCTTAGAGACAATACGGTGTCTTATATCCGTCTAGAACTGAATATTTTATCGATGATAAAAGTCCACGACGAGCAAATTAATTCTGAATTGATGTTGTTACACCTCGCTTAAACTAACTAGCTTGATTGGACTAATGTCGTTTATGAGCTGACTTTTACCAAAGGAGATGTTTAATGTTCTCGTAGAAACTCTAACGTCCAAAATTGATTAACTGAAGTTGAACGGTTTGTAATGTTACAAATTTATAAGCGTGCCTGGTCAAATTTTGTAGATTTCCGTTTATTAGACGTTAATTACAATTATAGCTTCCGAAGCCTATAGCACACTGATTGTAGCTGTCCAATGATATTAATAATATATATGTCTCTCGGCGTGTCGATTTTTATATACCAATCACGCGCAACTCTAGAACATTCGCCAAAGTTCGCTTGTAACAATACTGTCAAACATTAGTATTACATACAGATTTAGTACATTGTTGATTTGTAAACTCAAAAACCTTCTACAAATTTCGAGAACAGGCGGGACTTGCGCAATACACAGTCAAGAATATATGTCACATGCAAAAAGAAAACTATACGGAAACAAGCGCAGGCTCTAAAATAAATGCACAACAACAGATCCGTTACACACCCCATTGTGTACGAGTATATAAAATACATTAAGATGAGATCGTATAAAGTAATATATATTTGATAATGTATTTAGATATACAAGTTTTGTAGTAGCAGTAGGAAAATGTTAATTATTTGTTCACTTTAAGTAAGGAGAATATCGAAATATTATCCATCATGAAACTTTGAAGCCATCGAGTAATGTCCTATTGTATATCATGATAGAACAATGGAAAATTATTATTCCAAAATTATGCTAGAATAAGATTGAAATATCTATTCGTGTTTATAACTCTTAAAATTTAACAACTTTTCCAGTCATTCCTTTAGGTTTTAGGAAAGTGTGTATTCATTCATGGCTTCGTGTGTAATGCTGCACCTATTGAATTCAGCGAGTATGGAGTATTTAAAAACTTATTACCAATCTCGCTAGCAAGGTGGTTTGCTAACAGTTTTATTATCTATCAAGTTCTTTAAATAACAACCGAGGAAAAATTATATATATATGTATAATACTGAAGCCTTGATATAGTGAGTAATATATACTGTTAAAAACAATACTGCCTCTTTTATTCTTAGAAAAAAAATGTGTTACTTTTAAGTTTAGGTTGTTTTGATGTTGTATAAAAATTTTTGTGTTTAAGTATAAGTTGAAATCGTCAATTCTTGGTAAAAACGACATAATTAGAAATTTAGGGAAAACGCACAATTCTTTGTTTTTTTCAATTCTGAAATTGTTTTGTTTGTTCCAAAGACAAGCAGTCAAAGCCAACCATCGCCAACTATCGGAATAGCCATATCCAACAGAATAGAACGATTTGATTGTCACTTAGTTTCTTAAAATACGGAGCGCGATTTTTTTATTTTTTTTGTCGTAATGCAACGCGGTCGTTGGACCCGCAAACCTACGGAGTGGTAGCTGCACTCAGCCATTAAGATCAAGCAGGCCATGCCGTATCAGTTGTAGAACGACTTTCTTTGTATAATACTATGGAGCCTATACAAAATGTCTTTTCCTTGTACGTCGTTTCCCTCAATATACCTTCCAGTGGCTCAACGGCAAGTTTGACTGTTTATAAAATTAAAAATCTGATTTCGATACCCGCGGTGGGAAAAGTATAGACAGCACATTGTGTAGCTTTTAACTTAACAACAAATAAAAAAAAAATCCGTGAATATTAAATAGCTTATGGGCCATCCACTACTCGACTTGTAATCTGAGGATCGCGAGTTCGAATCCCCCTTTCACTAAACATGCTCGCCCTTTCAGCCGTGGGGACGTTATAATGTGACGGTCAATCCCACTATTCGTTGGTAAAAGAGTAGCCCAAGAGTTATCGGTGAGTGGTGATGACTAGCTGCCTTCCCTCTAGTCTTACACTACAAAATTAAGGACGGATAGCGCAGATAGCCCTCGTGTAGCTTTGCGCGAAGTTCAAAACAAACCAAGACCAAATCATCTGCTATATTTATTGTTAAGAGCAAGTATTTAAGAGTAACCTAAGTTTGTAGTGAATGTCTATTTCCCCAAATCTTGACATTATCTTACGACATTTTCGGCACACATATACTTTTTGTTGGTCATAGCGTGATTACAAGTAATTACCATAAAACAACGTTTATATCCATTTATGATAAGTGCCCGAAAATTATAAGAAGAATGGGCGGATGAAATAAATTATCAAATTTAACACTATATAGTATGATATTAATATAAGCAAGAATACTGTTCTTACTAGGGGTGTCACCAGATACGACAAAGATTCAGAGCTTCGGCCTTCAAGAAGCTAATACACAAAATAACTGTAAGATATTTGTATTTCCATAGATTATAATTTGGGTAAGATAAATTAGGAGCGCTGTGAAACACATTCGTTGTTCATTTTTACCCCTCTTTCTTCTACGATATTACTCGGGAAGGTGGCCTGGTCAGGTATCGAATTGATTATGCATAGGCAAATATTGTTTTCAAGCACATAGGTATTTTTCGTAAGTGAAACTGTGCAAATTCCTTTTGCTTTTGCCCGAAGATACAATCAAAAGTCGCTGTCCCAGTTTCCATTGCGGCTAGACTAGTTTGGATTAGACCCCAGCGCCAAGGTTGTGGTCCATGTTTTACTTTAAGTGTGGGTTGTGGCTTGTTTGTCGTTGGCTTTAGCACAAGTAATTCATTTTTTCTTTATTTAAAACACATCTGTATATTATAACAATAGTCTAGCTAGTAAATTAAATGTATGTATTTTTTACAAACTCATGTATTTCAGTTTCTTTAATATTTAGGTGATTTTATATCCGTATAATTTATATATTTCAATATTTTGTAATTACATAATTTACGTATTTGAATGGCTATATGTTTATTTCATTGAAAATGCTACCCCTAGTTTAATATGTTATACTGGTTACTAAATTCGATAGCATCCAGATTTACCTTTAATTAGAATCTGTAAATGACGAATAATAATCAAACATGTCTTGTTAAGATGACTCGTACAGCGGTTGTAATGAACATATTATCATCGAGAGAAATAATATTTCAAACTTAATATTCCAATTCAGGTCTTGGTTTAGAAAAAAAAAAAATCAGCTCACCAATGGTTAAGCGGTACTTTTGCAGGCTTCTGCCTCTAAAATTCTGGTTTCTATTCTTATGGTTGACGGAGAAAAAAAAACATCTATTGTGTAGCTTTGCGCTTCACAACTATCAAAACTTCTTTTATCTTTGTATTTTTTAACTATTTGCATATAAATTGAACAGAAATATGATAAAGGAACTGTTGTGTGTAAACTTCAAAGAAGATAGAACTACATTGCTTGTCACTTTTTGTTGTCTGTATTATACACAAACGTGAGGTGAGTTACTACAGGACATGCGCAGACTGTGTCGAACATGGTTTTTGCCTTGTCTAATCCCGTTTCTCTTGTGAAGTGGTCTAGGGTCGGTAAAGTGGACTTGCAACAATCGGCTCTGTTAGACGAGGATTTGTAGACCAGCCACTCGAGCTTCTGTATTCTGTGACGTGTCTTATACGTTTGAGTTATCAGTGACGAGAGGCGGTTGTTGGACGTCGTGCTGAAAGTTTCTGTGGAATGAATGTTTGAAGTACAACTGTAACCCGTTCAGTATAAATACTGGAAACTTATTCATCGACGAAGTCTTATCTGTACCATTTCTTAACCTAAAGGTCTCTCCTAGGTGCTATTCAGGTAAAATTAATGTTAATTTATTGGTATTTAGTATGAAAGAAAGGAGTGAATTTGTTCATGCGAGTCTGGCTCAAGTATTCTAAAAACTATGTACATTATTTTTACACTAATAAAAATAGTGCGTTTCATGTGATCAGTCACGCTTAAAAGTTCAAGTAACATATTAAGTTAAAAGAAGGTTGTGTGATCGATAACTGTATCAGAATTTATTTCTCTTAAAAGTCGTGATAAACCTAAAAATATTCACGTGGATCAAATTGATGGAGTTTAAAATGTAATAACAATAAAGTTTAAAACCGTGATATGATATTTATCTGGATACAAATTTCATCCAGTGTTGGACTAAACAGACCACGTGGAATTGTCGAAACTCATACCCATATAAATTTTGTATTGTTCTCTGATTGTAAATTTAAGCTTTAATTTCCGATCACTTTACACGGTATTTGAATATTTACATGTTATAACGCTGACGTTTATCCGGATTTGCTCGTACAACATGCAATACAAGTTGTAATAAATGCACAAGATAAGCATAAATATTGGTGTTGTAGAAGTTGTGTCAAAATGTTTAGGTTGTTTGTTAAGGTATAGAACCTTTAACTGTATAATATTAGTATTACGCGCAGAAAACTATATATGGTGATCTCGGTCATACTTCATTAAGTTAAATACAATAGGAGTGACAATTTCACTAGTGATGACTAAGGTTTTAACGAATTAATCTGTTACTTTGAGAAAAATACTTTTAAATAGATAGAAATTCCAGTAAAACATTTTGACAAATTCAGCATAGAATTACCCGTAAAGTTGAAAAACAAACTTCATGATAGGCTTGATATAAAAGAGAACTAACACGCTTATCTTTTCTATGAAACATGTTGCACTCAGGTAGGTGGATTACTCATACACACCCCCTCTACAAACGTAGACCTTATTAAAGTAATAAGAGCTATTTTACATTTTTACGCATTTTCTTGCATACTTTTAGACTTTTGTATTATAATAAGCACGTTGGCCTTTCAGAGGCAACTTGTATGACGTTAATAACGTTGTTGGAGAACTTTTCTTTTGTCTTGTTCTTGGTAGATAAAACTGCTAACTACATGGTTGGATTTTTTTATATTCTTTTTAGTCTCTAAATATTTAACATTTGCCAGTAAAGTTTTAGAAACTCTTTTATTCTGTCTTTCGGAAGTTTGTTATTTCACAAAGACATTATTAATGTTTTTGTTACTTTGTGGAAATAATTAAGTTTTGCTCACGCAGTTTGTCATGTGTTCAAGTATATGCTGAAATATTCTCTAAGCAGTGCATTCACCTGTTAAACTTTCCCTTAAACCCTTAAATGCATTCAACAAAATGTATCATTGTGATTCGGCTGATAAACTGTTCACTGTGTACATGATTTCCATCTTCTAATTTGAAGTTATGAACTAGCCTTCAGTGTTTAACTCGTAGTAATTTGAATACACACGTAGACAATTTCTATTTGTTTGTTTGTACTTAGCATTTAGTCGAAAAATGGAAGATTTCAGTTCATCATCTTCGAATAATCACTTTACCTTTTGGCATGTATAACACGATCATCAACAAGTTTTGATTTATGAACTTAAAATTAGACAAACTCGCAGAAATTGATTTCATGTTAAAAGTTGCAATGTTCGGGTTACTCCAGCATATTATTTGTCCCTTTTCTAGAACAGTCAATACGTTTGAGTTGAGAGCGGGGTTGGATTTAAGTCAGCTTTTACTGACTGGACCCATTTTTGCTTTCGTTCGATGGATAATATTGATATGAATACAGCCTTCTGTCCTCTTTTGTGTGTGTGTTTAAGAGACCAGACATTTTGACTTTAAATCCGCCCCTAGTTAAGGGTACTAATT
This sequence comes from Tachypleus tridentatus, assembly GCF_004210375.1. Lineage (NCBI taxonomy): Eukaryota > Metazoa > Arthropoda > Merostomata > Xiphosura > Limulidae > Tachypleus > Tachypleus tridentatus. Next base: position 116,525,496 of record NC_134832.1, on the reverse strand, counting down.
AACAAACCTTTGGAACTTTTATTTATAAAACTTCACGATAAATATGATAAAGACCACTTGAGATCCAAAAATCTTGTCCCATAAAGCTTTCACGGCTTTTAAACTACAGGGTACAAGCAGAAGGCTGATGGAAAATATGGTATGAAGGCTGGCCTAGAACGAGAAAAGGATTTATGTATGCGAAAATACCCGTAAAGATAAATAAAATCAATTATTGTTATTGTTTTAACTAATTGTGGAATATTTTGCTTCCATGCTACTTTGGCATGCTAAATAATGGTATAAATACTCTTCTGTGAAAATGTATATTACGTTCACTAAGGAAAATAAGAATGGAGTATGACAAATACCTCTGGTGGATCAAGACCGTAAAGTTTGGGAAATAAATTCAAGTTCAATAAAATTGGAAATAATGTACTTCAGGGGGAATGTTTTGAACAGGAGGAATCCTCCACTGTACACCCCTGAATTTAATACTGCGAAATACGACTGTGCCTATTATGATGAAGGTAATCAATTACTTGTTAACTCTTTGTTTTTGCAACAATATAAAGCCTATAGAAATAACAATTTAAATTATTGTGTGAGTGAATAAGCGAAATGGATTTTTGGTTTTCATCGCTGGGAGATTTTCACTTCCATTTTCCACGCTAGACTCCAATTTCGTCAGTTCATTGAACAGCTTTAAATTTACGGAACTTTTATGAAATGTATTTTTATTTGTATTCTAGATTGTAGTTGTTCCTTGTGAAAGAAATAACATGTTCAAAAATTTGTTTTTGTCTGGAGACTATTAAATTTAAACAATACTTGTTATTTGTTTGTTTTCAACCTATAACTTTGACAGTTTGTTGATTTGAAAGTGTTATAATTTTGCTAGCTGATTTCTGAAGCAGTGAGTAATTTGAAGGTTAAAACTCACCAGATCGTCGGTTTACTTCTACTGGTACAACTGGTAATTATTTATTTGCATATCTGTAGGTAATTTCAGGCACTACTGTATTTGTTTGAAGGGGTTTAAAGCCACATGACATTTGAAAGTATTTTCAGCCATTCGCTAAGATAACAGAACAAATTCTTAAAGAATTAGCGAAATTATACTAAAACTATTCTTAACGTGCGAATATTTACAGTAACATGTCTAACTGTATCAGTTAATTTGTTACGTATGTAATACATAGTTTTTCAAGGCTAAAGTTTTGAAGTTGACTCGAGTGTTTGTGTAATGCACAAATTGTAAATTGGTTGATCGATTATTACAGATGTATAATATTTTATTCTAAACATACACACGCACAATACTTTTAATTATCATAGCAAAACTCTCCAAAACTGTTAGTTTACATAACCAGAACTGTATAAATAAAAGGGGTAATTTTCTTGAGTATCGGATAAGACGTTATTACAATTTGATATTAGGATATAAAGCGTTAACGTGACAAGGAAGTAGTAGTGGACTAGAATACAGTTTAGTGGGTTGATCTGTACCTCAAAACAATGTCTTCAGTCTCCTGGTCTCACCGGTCATCTAGGTCACTTGTAACTGATGGTTATCAGAACTTTCTCAAGTAGTGCAAAATAGAACGTTGAAACCTGTAGTACCTCAAGATCCTAGGGCTAAATTATTAACCTTTAGTCAGTTTTCAGGTCATGATAGAAGGTTGTGATGCTGATTTTAGATTGTCGCGAAGATTATCTTTGTCTCATAACCCTGAACCGAGTGAGTATCGGAGAACAAAAGTTAATGTTTTGCTCTTATTACGGAAGAACTGGTGACCTACTTACGCGGCAGTTAAAGCTCATAATCGAGAGGTTATGGTCACCTTTTGATACTATGCATATGACATGACGAATCTGTCAAGTTCTGAGTTGTGACGCTATAGCTTTACCTCTGTTAAAGGAAGGTGGTCAAAAGTCATGCGGGGGCCTCAAACGTCATTGCACTAAAGGTGATTAGTGTTTTATAAACTGTTCATTAAAGAGTTCTAAATTATGCGAAATTATACTTAATTGGGGATACATTCTTCTTGTAGCTATTTTTAGAGTATATGCTGTAGAGAAAAATGCATTTTTATATATTTGTTATAAAACTTTGTTTCACTTGTATTAGAAAAAACATGAAGGCTTTTTCTTCACTTTTGATATGTCGAGGGGGAAGGAAAAAGGTTTATCATAGATACTCCACTACTCCTAATCTGCAGATAATGCTTCCTGTCACGTTAACTGTTTGACTTTTTTCATTTCTTTCTAGACAGGGCATTGACAGTAATTTAAATTTTAATTCTCAGGACTACACAAGTAGCTCAGTGAATCATTGATTCATAACTCCTTTAGGAGGAGAGTGTTCAATTTATCTTCAGTTGCATACGATTCAGACTTCTCTCATCATACAAATATACCAATATTAAACTGGTATGTATTTGATGTGATGTCACACAGCTAAAAAAACGCGTTTTTGCGTAGTAAATTGTCATTTAAATAATTCGGATGGGTAAAGATTTTTGTTGTAGCTCATGTAACAGTTAATGTATTTCATATATATCTTTTGAAGCTATTTGTGTGTGTGTGTTATTGGAAAGCCACACCGGGCTATTTGCTGAGCCCACCGAGGGAATCGAACCCCTGATTTTAGCGTTGTAAATCCGTATACATATCGCTGTACTAGCTGGGTGGGGACAAGCTATTTTTTATCCTTGAACTGAACGGATCAAACCGAAATAGACATTCAGAGAAGTGTGGAAGGAAAACAAGCATTTCACATGATTTTTCGTAGAAAACTTTAGATCTTATCCGTTTCTAACCTTTCGCTACCTTTTTGTATTTATCTTGTACTCTTATTTCTTGGATAAAGATAAAGCTCATACCCTGTTGTTTCACCTGTGAATTACAAGTTAATTATTAAATGGTGTGTGTTGAAAATTTATTTTTATTTATAGTGGTTTTAAATTTATGTAACTGTTTACTTAGTACAATACAAATTACTTAAGATATTAATATTTATTAGGTTATCAAGTACACGTCGCGTACCACTCCTTTTTTGTTTATAGGTTTGACACACGCACACATATACAGTACACTAAATTCCAATACGTTAACTTTTCCATATTAAAAATAACATCGTTAGTAGCTATTCGCGTTTCTCACAAGTTTGTTTTATATGCAATGACAATTGAATAGGTTGATACAGGCGAACATATCTTGTTTTACTGGGTATATTTCAGATGACTTACTTTATTCTAAATTAAAGATATTATCCCACTAGTTAACAATAAAAGGATTAATTATTAGTTTCAAGTCAATTGAAAACCATGTTTATTAAAGAGAAACTGTGTGTGTGTGTGTGTGTGTGTGTGTGTGTGTGAGAGAGAGAGAGAAAGTTGGAAAATAGTTTTGCGATATAGCAATGTAACTTGTTTTATCTTTAGGTGGATCTTTTTGGATTATATGGTAAAAATGTTAATTATTGTCCCCGTAATATTAACGAATCATCTGATTTCTCCTTTAACACTTGCTACAGGCTACTTACACTGGTAGGCCTAACTTCGCAAATAACACTTGAACAGAAATGCCGAGACTAATGGTGCTTACGCCTCACTTACACACAAACTTGCTTGCAGAACTTCCTAGCTAATTAATCGATAACAAATGCTAACTCGCTGACTAATTACTAATTAAATCGCAGACCTATTCACTCTCGTTGTCCAACTCGCTGATTGACACTGAACTTATTAATAACTCTTAAGCTGAATAATACATTCAGTCTGGTATTTTGTATGCTCTTTTTTTTACGTAATTTAAGAATTTTTTACATATTACATCATTACATACTTTCAAATTCCCTTTAGCAAATAATAATATAAATTAAAATACTGAAAATATAGCTTACAACACTACTTTCTTCCTGGATTATTAATTCCTTTGAATAATCCTAATATACATCCAAAATCGTACTGTTACTGTACCAAAACTGTTCATTCTCAAAGTATTTAGTGGTTTTCTTTTACGAGGATATGTGGTGAAAATCGTCTCTTATTGTCAATTGCTTTCTATTTATTGGGAATTCCTTAGGTAGATGGTTGAGTGAATCCACTTGTGGTTTTGTCTTCAATGATCCTTTAAAGTTATTTCGACGGGGACCTTCGGTGTTTTGAACAGGTTTACTTTCTGTTGGCAAATATTTCACTGACTTCATATGTCTTGCCATTTTCTCTCAAATGTACCTCTAAAGACAGCGTATCATTGTAGAATACCTTTTGCTTGGTCGTAACTCATTCTCTTCTATATGGCCTTCCAAACATCTGCATAATGTTGAAGTTTATCCTATCTTGCAGTTAGAATTGTACAGTTATACTATGGTACTTCAATGAAATCCTGTCTTATTATTAACAATATAGTATTTGTCATTTTATCACTAGCTGATTTAAGTCTTACTTGGTTATAATCATACATTACATTAATGATATTCCTTAGTTTCTCTGGATATTCTGTGTAAGACTCTGCTGATAGACTACCCTACGAATGTGTGTATAAAAGGTTCAATGGTACTTTACACTCTTTCCCAAAGATCAGTAATGATATGTTGCATAGAACTTTATGTAATGCTATAAAAAAGCTCAAGCAGTAGTGGGAGATCTTTTACCCACACTATTTGACAATCATTCATAAATTACTAACTTGTTTAAAGAGGGATTAAAAGTTGCTGTTTTTAGTTCCAAGGATCTGACTCATTCCTAGGGTTTGCCTCTTGTCTACGAACAAGGCTGATTCAGGGTTCTGCTCTTGATATAAAAGAAGATCCATATGCACTCTAATCTTCAAACAAATTCATTGGAAAGTTTTTTTTATAAGAGTGTGTTTTTATTCATAAACAGCTTACACTTTCTTGTCATTGGATGAAATAGTAAATCAATGATCTGTTCGTTCCCATTGTTAGTCTGCTGCAGACAATCAAGCTCGGAAGTCGTAGTCCAACATTGTACTGCTGTAGCTGCCCATGCTCTTTTTTTCTAATGGACCTATTCTCTAGGAATCTCTGGTACATAACTGAAAAGAAGTATTATTATACTTTCTCCAGTCTCTTAATGCTTGAGTGTCCAACTGCTGGAAAGTTGTGGAGGGGATGAAATGTTTCTGAATCTAGATTCTATAGACGTACAAACTACGGTAATTGTTTCTGTCCACTGGTATATTTCGATTTCTAAAATAACAAGCCTTCTTGTGGACGAGATGTATCCTAATGTGTCCACTACATCTTTGCCTTTGTCATGTATGGAATGTTTTTGCCACAAGGGTTTTCTGCACTACTATTCATCCAATGAACAATTAATTTCAAGCTTATGTTTTGCCTGAACATATTTCAATGGAGTGTTGGTCTATGGATGTTCATTATCATAATCATTTGCTGATATATTATAACCTGTAATACTTTAGGTTGTTTATCTACCATATCATGCTTCACTTTTTTTCAGTGTTTGTATTCTTCATTAGTAGATAGTCTTCAGGATTATATATCAGCATTTCTTAAAGTGACACTTTCTGATGTTTTGTAGTATGGAATTACTGCCTGTAGAGCTTCACATCTTACAATGTCCTATCCAAAATTGACTAGAATTTTATGGTTTATTGTTCATGGCTTTAATCATGACACTTTTGTTCTTCATATCACGAACTGGAGAGCTTCTGTTACATATGTATATCTACTTTGCTTTAGCCTAATTAGCATTTTCTCATTTGTTATGGCATCTATAAACTGCTTACGTGCTAATGAATCCGTCATTTCACATGAAGAATCTGGGTAAATTTATTGGGCAAGCCTTTCCAAATCTTCCAAACGTTTGGCTAAGATCTTTCTTTTCCATTTTCTGTACTTAGTTTGCCTTGGATACTTTCTTCTGGCTTGTCTTCCAAGCCTGCTTCCAGTACCTGTTAACTGTTACATCTCTCAGCTGATAGATTGGTTAGTGTTGTAATATTTCTGTCATTTCAAGTGGGCAGTATGGTGAAGAGTTTGTTCACGATTCTACCGTATGACTATGGAATTTATTTTAAACCGAACTTCATGTGTGCCTTCCATGATGCCTTTCTATTATAGTCCCTTGGTACTTTTTGGGTGGGAAATGTTGTTGAACTAATAACCAAAATCCTGGCTGAAATGGCGTTATAATGTGACGGTCAATCCTACTATTCGTTGGTGAAAGAGTAGCTCAACAGTTGGCGGTGGGCGGTGATGACTAGCTGCCTTTCCTTTAGTCTTACACTACCAAATTAGGGACGGGTAGCGCAGATAGCCCTCGTGTAACTTTGGAAAATTCAAACAAAACCAAAATCCTGGAACAGGATTTGGGAGTGACAGCTGGAAAAGGCTGGGTAAGTCGTGTAGTCACAGATGGCAAAGTAGTAGCGATAACGGATATAGATCAAATAGTTTCTCATATTCAAAATTTTATTATTTTCTCTTTTAGATTACGGTTCTTGGGGGATAAGACAAGTTGTGGCCAGTTTGATCTTTGCACCTACAAATTCATTTTTCGAATGTTTTGTTCTGTTACTAGTGTTAACTTTGACCTCACTGTCTCTCTCTCTGTGTATCTTTGTTATTGCAGTCTTTCTGTATTTTTTCTTTTTTTTCTTATGCTTTGTCAGTTATGTCATTAAAGCCCTTTTGTACATATTTCCGTATGACTTTGTTTATTATAATCATTCTATACATTTTCATTAGTTTTGTGGATCTCGTTTGCAGTCAGATTTTACTCTTCATTCTTTTAAATATTACATCTCTCTTTTAACCTCCTTTTAAATTCATGTGACTTATCTCTTGATTTTTTAAAACTTTTTATAAACTTGTTTTGGGTCGTTTTTTTGGATTTCTATTATTTTTCTATCTTTTGATTCTGTTTTAATGTTCTATGTCTATGTGCTTATTCTTCTTTTCACTCTTTCATCATCTGCAAACTTTCAATCTTGCTTCGTGTTGGTGTTGTCATCTTCAAGTTTAGTATTAATTGTATTTTATGTTCATAAAACTGACATCATTGTCGTTACGCTTCTGTCATTTGGCGGGTTTCTTTGAATTATTGGGTGAAAAATAGTTCGAATCCTCGCCCACATTAGGATAATGAATTAATTTATTTCTTCAATAACGTTCGTGGCAGCTACTACAGACTATGTTCACTGCTAGGCTTAGCTTCAAATACGACGTTTGAACATAAATTGTGGAGCAGTTTGGAATCTGACATTTTGACCTGAACAGCATCTAATACGCGCATGAGCTAAACCGCCGGGTCATAAACTTGTATAATTCAGGTATAGTATGCCCTAATTTTGAACTGCTAACCAAAAGGAAGACTGCTAGCCAGTAGCAGCGATCACCACAAAGGCTTTGTCGGCTCTATGAATTGAATAACAAGGTTGACTTTCGTGATGACGAGAAACCCCCTTGATGTAAAAAATATATTTTCATCACGACTAGTATGGGTATCAAAACTTTAATTAAAATAAACTCCACAACAATGTTTCGGCATTCTTAGGTTATATTCAGATTCTGTACTTTATATTAAAGTTTTAACACCCATACCAGCCGTCTTGAGAATATAAGATTGACTTTCACTTTTGTAATGTGCTCACATTTGGAAGTTCAGTGCATGTTTAGCGGTATCATGTCTCGAACCCTGAACCATTTAATTTGCAGCCTGACATTCTAATCACAAAACTACGTCTGGTTCTTGTACATTCTTTCAAGATATGATCTGTTAAATTGTTAATTTAAAATTAACAAACGGCGTGATTTAAATTTGCATATTTACGGCTTTATAAATGCTGACAATAGCGTGAGTAAAGCTTTTGGTTTTATCTTTTGGTGTTCTCGCACAAATTTATAGTTTAGGAAGAGAAATGATAAACTTGCTTATCACATTCATCTGTTGCTATCCGTTTCTTAAGCGTGTATCCAAAGTAATAGTGCAAGCTTTTTTTATGCGTTTATCACTAGCGCCGATAGCCTGGTTGTTTTGCACTATAAAATGCCAAACCATCGAGCCAAATTACTAACGGATTAAAAAATGTGGTCAAACCAAGGTAACTTTTAAACTGTAGATGGGTAGATAATGAAAATGTAAGCAAAAATTACAGGAGTTTTTGCTTACCGGATACAGCTGGTTGCCAAAAGTAATTATTATTCGTAATCGTCAGAAAATCTGTGGGTTTAGCCTCTTCACAGCGTTTTAGCAATGTTTGTTTTTCAAATCCTATTTTATTGTAAACCAGTAGAACAATGGAAGCTTTTACACTCTGTTGCAGACTTATTTTGTGACTGTAGGTTGTGCTTTTATCATAGTTTCCTTTCTGTTTACCTTTTTCGACAAGAACATTGTGTCTTCACTCACGTTACGTTATCGCTGAAACAATTGTTTGAGAAATCAAGCCCAGCAGTAGAACGCGAGTGTCAGACTAGGAAGGTGATTCACGTGATTTTGTAGTTCTACGTGCACTGTCTTTTCATGGTGGGGTGTTTAACCTATAAACAGATGGCTGACGTGGAAAGTGCATCATATATATGTCTTCATATCTAAACCATCTATAACCAATGACTAAAGAGCAACCGCCCTGTTGTAACGAGGTGAGGCCAGATGCGAGTGTGACCATGGGTTCACCCCTTACCCATCTCCTGATAGTCTGTTACAGACAAATGTTCACGGATTAATTAACCCCGCCCTCAGTTGATGAATTGGAAAACCGTATTTTTCTTTGCATCAGGGAATAGACTTCTGTGTAAACACGCTTATATTTTTATATGACCCACAGTAAATTGCCAACATGAAGCAACAGTATGAATTAAACATATAGATGGGTTAATGAATATCATTTCTTCTAATGAACGTTAAAAGGAAAAATGTTGATTAAGTGAAAGCATTACAAAAGTTACTCGACTACGTCAGGCGCGGTTGGGTAAAGAGGACAAAATATTTGTAAAGTCAAATAGAAAGGTTAGTAGCTATAAATCATAAAACTTATTTTCGTTTCACTTCTGTTCAAAGCTAATTACTTACATAGACCAGAAATAAAAATTGATATAATAATGAATACAGCTAGCTTAATAATGCTTTTATGGAGTTGTATTTTGTATGTGTGTTAGTCCCTAATATTAAACTACTGACCAAAAAGAAGCCTGTTAGTCCAATGGTTAGAAGTTGACTGTTTACTTTTCATAACGCCCACAGCTTAAAAATGCAAGAAATATTTTGTGGTATAGTAAGGATTCGAAGCCTTCTTCGAATTACACATCTTTTCCACAGAAGCAACACGCAAACCCTGTTATGTTCTTGCACAACAGATATTAATGGAAGCACTTTTCAAACCAAATTGCGATTATAAATAAAATAATAATAAATGTATATAATCATTAAGTAGCCCTGAAGAATACAATAAACTTCTTTTGTAGTATTCAATTTATTTTTCATAACTTTATAGGAATAAAAAAAACAAACTTGAAATCACATAACTGTTCCAATCATTACACCGTAGATCACAGACAGAATACTTATTCTGTTTGTATGGTTATTTTATCTAGCTTTGAAGTGAAAATAACGCGTCGTTTGTGTATTTTTTTAAGTGTAGCACTGCATCTTAAGCCCTCATGCTTCTCACAAAGTAGTTTTTATTGTGTTAGTTTTAAGAATAATTTATTTTGCCATTCTTTATACGTAAGTTAAGATTTCGTTTTAAAACTTACGTTTCTTTTAGCTATATGTGCAGTTTTTTAGCGCAGAGTCGAAGTGAACTATCAGCGCTGTGTCCGTTACGAGAATAAACCTCTCAGTTCTAAAATTTTAAGCCCTCTTCAGGTTTAACGTTGAGTCGTCGGAGAACTAAATATACAGACATACTTTGATTTTAATCCATCTCGGAAACTAACAATGTTTTATAGAATTGTAAAGCAGTTTTTACTAATTAAGCTTAATTATTCACTAACTCTGTATTGTTCATCCACATTTTTCGTTCGAAAGTCTTGCAAATCTTGTCTGCGCAGTCGGCAACGGATAAAGCCACCAATAAAACAAACCGTAATATATTCAGTTTCCGCGAATGTTTAGTAATTGTGCTGACCAAAAGGCAAGTTATTTGATTCTGAAACTCGTTTTATTTTTAAGGTAACAACATTTATGACGCATGTGAAAATTCTCGGTTATGGAACAAGCAAGGATCGTTTTTAATATATGATTCAGTTATTGTGAGCTCACTAAATTCTCGCACATAAGTCATGAAATCTTTCTTTTTTAAATGGTCTTCTTGTATTGTCTGTAGAAATGTTTCAAAGTCGAAATGGTGTATATTATTTTCAAATGTGTTGGGGTGTTATTTGATCCTTGCAGATTTATTACTCTGTTTTTTAAATTTCGCGCAAAGCTACACGAGGGCTATCTGCACTAAGTTAGCAGTGTAAGACAAGCGGGAAGGCAACTAGTCATCATCACCCACCGCCAACTCTTGGGCTACTCTGAAAGGGCGAACATGTTTGGTGTGACGGGGATTCGAACCCGTGACCCTCGGATTACAAGTCAAGTGCCTTAACCACCTGGCCATTCTGGGCCAATTATTATTCTGAAAGCATTTTAATGACGCATACATATGCTATAAACCCAATAGTGAAAGAAAAGAAAAACAGCTTATACTGCAATATGTTAACTTCATTATATCTGCTACTTTCAGTACCAACGAACCTTTTCATCCTATGCTAAGGGTCATCAGGTTGTCTGTAATTCGACAGAAATGTCAGTGGTCAATTAATGGCAGCTTTTAGGTTTAAAATTTGTAAACTCTAAAATTAGATATAACTATGTTTTTAAGAAATATATTATCTTCATTCCGAATATGGCTAGACGCTACACGTACATTTCATGAAAAACAGTTGTTAGGTTATGAACTAGACTAAGAAAGAGAATTTGTAATGATTGTCCATTTAAGTTTTTTACAAGTCAGATTTCTAGGTAATAATTAAGCACGACATTTTATTACAACACCGTTTATTTTATTTCAATTATTTTTATTATATTTTGAATTAACTTTTATTCTTATTCACAAAAATTGGCAATCCAACAGAAAGCTAGTCTTCAGTTTTTTTTTCTTGTACGTATATTTAAAGGATTACCTGGAAGTGAATTAATGTTTAAAAACAAAGAGTAAAATGCGATTTATTAATCCTACTGACCGTCATACAAGAGCAGGAAATTCCCTGTTTGTTGTTATATTTTACTTAGATTGAATAATCTATAATGAAACGATGAAGAATGAGACTAATTACTGGAGGTTAAAATGCTAGTGATGTACAGGTTTTTGAAAGTACTCATAATTTTAAGTAGCTTGCAGTTGTTAAGCCTAAATCAACATGTTTTAATGATGTGACAAGTTTGACTATCTCGAACCAAAATGTAAAATCGGCATTATGAATTTACTTTAACACAGTAGATGTGGGTAATCAAACTGAGTGGTTGACAGTTTTTAAGGGGATATAGGGCATTTGTACAATGATTACATCATGAACACTCAACTGAGTAAGTTACGTGTAAGAAGTCTTACGTCATTAGGTTAGATGCACGTATATCTGTGTAATTAACAACACTATGTAACATAAATTTTGTTCCTGGATAGCATCTATTATTTCTTAATTGCTTACGTTGTAAAAGTGCGTAAAATGACCATTATTCCGTTAAAACTTTGCTTTTTGTGACCTGGATAATGAAATTTAGAAATTAACCTATTTTCTATATAAAAACGGGCAAACTTGCACACTTTCATTTACATAAGGTCTGAATAAAACAACATATGAATCAAGATATACATGTATTTATTCTAAAGTTGTACAAAAATGAACAAAAATGTTTAAAACTGAGTAGTTTTTCGAGATTTGCGACTGTAATGTAAATCACTTTCACGTATCAGCCCCCAAATAGTCTCCCATCATGTTTTCGTTATACGCTCCCAGGTCACAAAAGCAAAGTTTGAAGAGAAAATAGTTTTGTTTTTTTCATTTACTTTAGGCATAAGCAGTTGGGAAATAACTCTTTCTGCCCAAGAACAAGAAAAAGTTAAAACATTTTGTTACACAGTGTAATCTCATTGAATTCCAACAATCTTGTGCTGCTTTTCTGATAGGCAACAACACATAAACCAATAGAACAAATACGCATGCTATATATTGATAAAACGCAAAAGTATTCCATTTAGGTTCTACAAAATACCGTGATGAATACAAAGGTAAAACAAGTAATTAAATCCTTAGCCATAATAATCTACATATTAAACAACAACAAAAACCTATTAAAGTAATAAAATAATGGCAACAATAAATACATATTTTTAGACACAAATGCTCTAGAATAGTAAAACAACGGCTGCGATTGCATTTGTATGATTTGTAGTGTAACGAAACTGGGAAAATAATTTTGTTGTAGGAATTGTCTTAACAGCAGTTGTAACCTGGGGGGGTATCTTTTTAAATGGTAGAGTGCTAAAGTTAGTTTACAGTATTCTTTATTTTTGTAAGTTACGATAACAAGTACAATATTCAACGTATTGGTACAATAAAATATAGAAATGTGTAATATTATTTGTATGGCCAGGTGGGGTTAAGGCACTCGACTCGTAATCCGAGGGTCGCGGGTTCGAATCCCCGTCACGCCAAACTTGCTCGCCCTTTCAGCCATGGGAGCGTTATAATGTGACGGTCAATTCCACTATTCGTTGATAAAGAGTAGCCCAAAAGTTGGCGGTAGGTTGTGATGACTAGCTGCCTTCCCTCTAGTCTTACACTGCTAAATTAGGGACGGCTAGCGCAGACAGCCCTCAAATAGCTTTGCGCGAAATTCAAAACAAACAAAACTACATTTAAATCTAGGTATATGAACAACGCGAAAGAAATTACTATTTCAATGCTTAATAAACTTGCACTTTTCGAAAAATAATAAGCAAAGCACACTTCTGTATGAATGTTTTCATGGCTATCATTGGATTTAAGTGTAGTTTTTAAACATTTCTATTTTGTAAAAAAAAAAAAAGTGAACTGTAGACAATTGAAAAAATTGAATCAGGTCTAGTCTAGTTATGCATGTTTTAGTAAAAGAACGAGTGTATTTGTAACAACGAACTTTGTAGTTAAGCACGAAACTATACAATAGTCTATCTGTGCTGTACCTACAACGAGTATCGAAATTCGGTTTTTAACATTATAAGCCTTGCTGCTAAGTGTTGAGTCACTGAGAGCAACAACAAAGGAAGATTATACCTCAATCATGGGGAAAATACTGTATATATATGGAAGTTATTTTCCTTATACCAGTGTACTTTATTTCATAGTGAAGAGATAATAATGAAAATTTTGGTATATCTCTCAAATATTTGACCTCCACCGTTCTTTTAAAACTACGTGGTAAATACAATATAACACATCATTGGAAAATGGTTCGTGGATAATGCCTCTATTCGTACATGTATCGTAATTCCGAGTTATAAGGAGGAATGTTAATTCACAAAATAATTCAAATTTTAATAGTTGATAAGATTAATTTTTCTATCTTTAGAATAGATTTGATATATTTTTACATAACCCCTGTTTAAATATAATTCAGTGTAAATTATTGATATAAGTGGGAAGTTGCATCTTCGATTGACGCACTGCTTAAATGCTTAAAGAATAATATATTTATAGTTACGAGAAGACGAAATTCCGCATCATAAAATACGTCAATCTTTGTCAGTTTACCTCATGAAAGTTAGACATCACTCATATGGTTTGAAATGCAACTTATTGGTCATTCGGCCTAAACTGTACGAATCTCAAATTCGCAGTTCGGCACAATAACCACAAAGCCGCGGTCTGTCATATAATGCTTCTGGATTCTGGATAGATCTTGGAGAAGACATTTAAATGTTTTTCTCGTACATAGAGAGCCATTTAATAAAAGGAAAACTGCTGATCACAGAAGACTCAAAACTCTTGGCCTGCAGTGGTGCCATTAGCGCATTCAGCGAATCACTACCACGTAGACCAACATTGTTTTTACAGGTGAATCACTCTTCATCTGGTAGTCGAATAATAAGCCTGTACGTATTTGGAGAGAGCCTGCAACTTTTTATCCCTCATTAACATGCAGGAACGTGATGCTTAAAGCTGTGGTGGAAGTTTGGTGAAAACCGATTTCTAAATCCTACGAATGGCACCACTAATATTACACATAATATAGCCACATTTTACGACTCTTTGTGTTACCATATGTTGATGCGATTGGCTTAACTGATGGTAACGCCCACCTACTATTCCCATCCCTAACTGGTTGATATATTCCATGAAAAAAGAGGAAATTGATTGAATAAAGTGACTTCCACGCTCACCGGACTTCAACCCCATGCAGCATGTAAAGGTTATTCAAGTGATCCCAGACGTAAAGATGTCCTGAAAACAGCTCTTTCAAAATAATGGTTAAGAATAACCAGGACTTTATCACCATTCTGGTTATGAACATTCACAATGATGCACATCTTCTTTTTTGATGGTTGTCATAATGCATTTTAATCAGAAATGTCAAGAACTGCAGAGATATAAAAAGTACGTCAATCAAATGATCATTCACGAGCGAAAACTGAATGACCAATTATAATTTTCTAAATTTTAAAGCACACGATTGAAATGCAAATGGTTGATTTATAAACATTAACTTAGGAATCATTGATATTATATAAGTGGTCATTATGAATGGTTATCTTTCAATTGTTTGGGCCGATATATTAATAATGTTCTTGAAAATATTCCTCTTTCATTATTGTTTGTAATTAAAGTAAATCGCATCGTCATGTGTCGAGACGTGATCAAATGTTATCCTATTAGTACCAACTGCTAATTGCTACAGATTTCTTTTATTTATATTAATCTGTAACTCAAAATAACTATTTTACTTTTCAAATATTTTTGAAGTCTGTTTAATATTTTTTATAACGTATTAAATATTACTTTTTTACACAAACAAAGTATAATTTCAATTATCAAACGTTTTATTGACACGCCAAACAAAATGGCCTGCCATGGCTAAGCGTGTTAAAGCGTGCGACTCGTAATCTGAGGGTCGCGGATTCGCATCCCGGTCGCACCAAACATGCTCGTCCTTTCAGCCGTGGGGGCGTTATAATGTGATGGTCATACCCACTATTCGTTGGTAAAAGAGTAGCCCAAGAATTGGCGGTGGGTGGTGATGACTAGCTGCCTTCCCTCTAGTCTTACACTGCTAAATTACAGACGGCTAGCACAGATAGGCCTCAAGTAGCTTTGTGCGAAATTCAAAAACAAATCAACAAACCAAACAAAACTAAGTTCGAAACACAAAATGTTAAAACAGTTTTACTAAAACCAATTGATTAAAAAACATGGCTCTTTGTATAGAGTCTCCAAGAAATATTTAATAATATTTATATGTGCTACCAAATTACCTAGTCTGAACCTTCTTTCATAATAAAAATCTAAGATATACCTCTTGTCTGTTTCACCTGGAGTTAATTGTTTTTAAAGTGGTTTTAATGATTTTAGACTCATAAGTTATGAATAAGGATTATTTACTTGTTCACTTGAGCCTAAAGTATAACAACAAATCATTTTTAGCTATAAAGTTTCAGATACACAGTTACAAGAAAGCTATGAAAAGATTGTTATAATTGTGGTATTTACAACAAATTTTAAACTTAATCTATATGTATTGCTGAACATTTCAACGACTAATCACTAATTATTACACTACTCTTCCGCAATGGCCACTAAACCTTTGTTGAATTTCGCGCCAGCTAATCGAGGCCTATCTGTAGTAACCGCCCCTAATTTTGAATTGATAAACTAAAAGGAAGGAAGCTATTCAATTCCCCGTTAAATTTGTATATCTCAAAATAAGAAAAATATAAATGGGCAATGTCCTGAAAAGGACCAGTCTAATGTTAATATTAATCCATAAAATGCAGTCAATTCCAACAGTGCAATGGAAGGAGGAAGAGGTTTCATGGGTGTAAAAATTGTATATACCCAAATATCAGAGAGAGAGAGAGCAGCTATTCAACAACACCCTCCTCCAACTGTGATTAAATGTTACATTATAACGAACCTAAGGATGAAAGACAAGGGTTCGGTGACAAGATTTCGAGTAGTGTCTTAACCATCTGACAAGTATTTTAATCTTTTGCATATTAATTTTGTGTGGTGTGTCAGTAAAAATATATTATTTACAGTTACATTCTAAACTTGTCCTTTAAATTTTAAAATAGATATAATTTCGTTTTAATTTGATACGGCTATTTTTAGTGTGTGTGTCTGTATGTATTCTTATAGCAAAGCCGCATCGGGCTATCTGCTGAGGCTGTTTTTAATGAAGACCATGACCCTAGTTCTCAATTGTCATCAATCGGTACCATCTAACGTGGCAAATTCTAACAATATTTTATAAAGAGATGTACATGCGCGGAAGATGTTTTTAATATGATAACTTTGTTGACTTGTAGCTTAGTGGTGGTAGTAATCTCTTTTGAATAAGACAATCTGGCTGGCGACAAATATACGAAGCGCCATTAAAAACGCAATGAGTTGTTTCATACCAAACTTATGTTTAATCTAGCATATTAAAATTGTTTAACTGTATGTACGTTGTTTGCGTTTTTAATGCCTCTCAGTAAATTTTTAATTTAAGAATACTGTAGTGCCCAGAGTAGGAGAACCATTCCACAGCTGATTCTTCTAGAAATTGTTTTGTTTTTTTAAGTTTGAGAAGATCGTCGAAAACATCTGGTTGGGCAAATTGAGCACTAGACATAAAAGATTTGTGATCGGCACTTATTGGATTGTTCCAGTTCTAGTCAAGCATATCAACTATAGCTTAGCCACTAGCTTATTTTCTTTGTATTTTAGGCATCTACAGATTTACACGTGTAAACATGGAATATTGACCCATTTCACAGTGTCTCAACTGCCTTATACATGTGCTTCTGTACTCAGCTGTAAGATAACTACCTCTGGTTTAAGATTGAATCAGTTGGCGCCCCTTGGATTATTTGTCTTTATTCACTTTCTCCTCAATTAACTGATCCATAGCTACAACTTACAAAGGATTGCGATACAAGCTACACAGATATTTCTCCGTTTAGAAGGTGGAATAAACACTTGCAAACGTTTCATTTGAAGACAGTGGACTGGCAAGTTGCGTGCCTGGTTTAGTCCAATTACACGAAATTATGGACCGACTCGTACATTCACTTACCAAAATCATGTAAAAAGATGTCCCCAAGAAGGCTGTACCTAACCAAAACTGATAGTGTGGCTACCATTTTGGAAAAGCTATTCAAAAGGGAAGGTTATCACTTATAAATGTATATATATTTTTTTTCTCCGTCATAATAACAGAACTTTATAAATGGCATTTTTCGACACCAGCTGATATCTGATATCACTCACGATCTGTAATGATGTTTGTTTTAACACCTGTAGAAGACGTAATTTAAAAATGAATTAATTTTCTTAAATGTTGTGAATTCATAGCTTACGTAATGCTCCACCAAAGTATTTTTATACATATCAGGCGAAGTTTAAAGCATTAACAAACAAGAATTTATTCTATTTTTGAGTATAGATAAAACATGCCAGACTTGTGTTCTCTGGTTTAAATATGGCTCAGTTGTTAGCGTGGCCACATTGTGAACCTGAGGATTTATGGTTCGCAACACATTGCTTCAAAAGTTCACTCCACACTTAGAAGGCGTGAGTGCATTATTGGAGTGACGGTCAAATCCACCTGTTCAATCGGATTACAGTTAGCGGTAAGAGCGTCAACAACTTTTCCTTTAGTCTATACGCTCAAAATTAGTGACGGTCATACTCGGGTAACCTTTATGTAGCTTCGCAAAATGTCATACAAACAAATCAACTTATTTTTATTTCTACGGGACTAGACAAGCATAGATGTATTTCGTATAAACACTCGCAAAAATATGTACTTTTTAGATCATCGCGACATACAGAGAAGACATATTTTATCTGTACATTATTAAAGTTTGATGGTCAGAAAGTTTTGAAAAATACTGACGCGTATAAACTGTGGGTTAAACCTTCCTATTTATTTTTTATTGATACATATGTGTTCACGAAACCTCACTGGAAGCTCATGGTTGAAGAATCGGAGAGCACTTTATTGGTTTATTCAGCTTGATATACTTATTAGTAACAATTAAAACCAGGACCTCACATTGCCTGTTGCTTAGAGTACTTGATTCACTATATGTAGCTTGCGGGATCAACACTCGTCGCCGAACATCATCGTCCTTTCTGTGTTTTTTTTTTTTGGGGGGGGGGTATTATATGATGGATATTTCCACTCTTTTTATTTTAAATAAAAAATAGCGTAAAAGTTAGTGGTGGTTGTAGCCGGTCCGTTGCGTTCAAAATTGGGTGCGGTGACAAACGATAACAATACAATACGTTTGAACACCTTACGTTATACAGTACGAGGGCTGTTCAAAAAATACGCGGACTAACGTCATAAAACAAAATGTACTTTATTTAGAAGTTACAGGTCTGGGACCCCTTCAAAGTACTCTCCTCCCCAACGCACACACTTATCCCAACGGTGTTTCCACTTGTTGAAACAGTCCTGGTACGCTTCTTTTGTAATGTCCTCCAGCTCCTTCGTCGCATTTGCCTTAATCTCGGGAATCGTCTCAAATCTTCTTCCTTTCAAGGGTCTTTTGAGTTTGGGGAACAAGAAAAAATCGCAAGGAGCAAGGTCAGGTGAGTATGGGGGTGGGGAAGAACAGTGATCGAGTGTTTGGCCAAAAACTCACGAGTTCTGAGGCACAAATTTCGCAGCAACGCGGTGCATCTTCAATTTTTCGGTCAAAATCTCGTAACAAGATCCAACTGATATCCCACACTCTTCAGCAAGCTCCCTGACAGTCAGACGTCGATTTGCTCGCACCAGGGTGTTGATTTTGTCGACGTGTGGGTCGTCAGTTGACGTGGAAGGACGTCCAGGACGCTCATCATCTTCAATGGACTGTCGACCATCCTTAAAACGTTCATGCCACTTGAAACATGCTGTACGATTCATAGCAACATCACCATAAGCCGTGTTAAGCATAGCAAAAGTTTCAGTCGCAGATTATCCAAGTTTAACACATTTCACAGCAAGTCGTTGATCCTTCAGGTCATTCATTCTGAAATCCGCCAAACGAAAAAATTGCACTTCTTTTTAAACCGCGTAGCTAATACACAAATGAAGATATCTGCAATCAAGAAATGGCGTCGTAATCAGCTGATCTGTGCGAACCTAGCGGCACCAAGCGGATTCCCCTGGAACCAACTGGAGCCGCGCAATTCAAATAGTCCGCGTATTTCTGAACAGACCTCGTACAACCTACCCATTATTGCAAATGCTACGCTTGTGAGAAAATAATAACAGCTAACTTTGCCTGCTTGATTTAAAGTTCAAATTTTAAGACAGTGTCCAGAAAATTATTGTTTTTAGTACTTATTAAATGAGAGGCTACTTAATTACAGTAATTCTTTAATTAACTATAAAATAGAACGACATAAGAATTGTTTGTAGCTACTGTGAAGACTTGCGACTGTGATAGTGGTCAAATTTACCTAAGTACGAGTATACGTATTAAGCTTCGTGCTTTAAGCTCTAGAAATTATCAGTACTAGAGGTCTGAGTATTTGGTAAACAATGGATAAACTAAAACAACTGACAAATGAGAATTTTCTTTTTG
This sequence comes from Tachypleus tridentatus, assembly GCF_004210375.1. Taxonomy (NCBI): domain Eukaryota; kingdom Metazoa; phylum Arthropoda; class Merostomata; order Xiphosura; family Limulidae; genus Tachypleus; species Tachypleus tridentatus. The sequence continues at coordinate 116,505,714 of NC_134832.1, read as the reverse complement.
TTGTACCAAATTTGTTTCCATAAACTGATTATTTTTTTTAATTGCTTTTCATGTTGTCTATTGAGAAATACACCACAACAGACCTGGAAAGTTCACTTTAAACTACGTAACTTGAATATAACAAAAATCCTTTGAACTTAAACCCCAATTTATAGTAATTTCGTATTACTTTTTGGCTCCTACCTCCAGTGGCATAACGGTATGTCTGCGGACTTACAACGCTAATAACCGAGTTTCAGAGCACAGGTACTCTATTGTATAGCTTTATTCTTAATTCAAACAAACAGTATTTTTTCGAACGCCATCCATTAGAGTAATTTTGGTTTGGTATAACATGCAACATGTAGCCATTTATGGATACCGAAATGTGGGATACGTACCCTCTCTCCGGCATCTATGTGGGAAATTGTGCGAGTTTTTGAAGGATCACAATTTTCAGAAACTTGGTGTTCACTTAAAAAGCTGAGAGTAGTAGCTTTTCACTATATAACTGAACGTCTATATGACCAAGAGATTTTATTTCGACTGATAAAGTAAAAATAAATGTTTTTATAAAACATCCGAGATTCGTCAAATAATTGAATACGATTCAACTCGAATCTGTGTGACAGCTCTAAAGTAAATATGCAAAAACCTGTGAAATCAAAATGTATTAAAACAGTGGATATAAAAGTTTTATAAAAGCAAATATTCAACTGCTTGGCGTCTTTTGTTTTATTAAAATAAAACCGGTTATGATAATATTGGCTCCTTTCTCTTGGTCACAGTTTTGGGCGTTCTCCACCACTTCGCCCACCTAAAAGAGCGTATTAGTCAGCTGGAGTTTTTTTTTTTGTTTTTTTCATGACAAGAAAAGAACAAGTTTTAGGTGGCAAATCCTGCCAAACTAGCAAAGCGAACCTTTTGTAGAAACCACCTACATGCAAAGGATCATGATATCAGACCTGCGTAAGTTTTGTTTGTAATAAATTGTTTCATTAGAATACATTATAATTCCTCCCAAGTAAGGGATAATAATGTAACATTCATATTAACGACTGTACAATAGATTAATCATATTAATGGTGTTTTGTTGTGTTTTTTAAAGGGAAATTAGCCGGGCGTGTCTTATTTACCAGTGTGGAGGGAAGTGTTATACATATCATAAGGAATTTCGGATAGCTTTAAAACTAATTATACTTCACTTAGCGTAAAAAAAACTATTCGTTCTTTCTCGACAGTTTACAGTAGTGTTCAATGTGTACAATAAGTCTTTACTTTCCTGTAACAACTAAACTCTGCGTTGAATCAACTGTTAAGCACCCGAAGGCTCTTTTGTTCTTTTGGAATTTTCTGTCGCTTGTAAACAAGTCCAAGGTGCCACGTTTTCGGTGTTTCCTGCATGTACATTAAAGTTGTCCTTGTCAAAATAATACACATTTCAAATCATACATACTTTGTGCCTTTAATTACTTTCTATTATTTATTATTTTGGAGTATTTTCTCCATGTTCTTTAAATGCACGCTACGATTCTGATGGCCTTATAATTCTTCTGTATTCCGTTAGTGAAGTGATCTGTGTTTGACCTACTTAAATGTAATTTTATTATCAGACTTCAAAGATCAGTTTCTTTCTTTCTTTTTTAGACTATGAACAATTTCTTTTATTCGGAAACTTCTGAATTAATGAGTTACAAACTAGTTTATCGCTACGTCGTGTTAAGGGAGTGAGTGTTGTTCACTAGCTTGCCTTCCCTCTAATGTATCATTTCAAATTGGGGACAGGTTGTGTAGGCTTTCAGAAGCTTTGTACGAATGTTTAAATACAAACAAAACTTCCACCCATCCAATCGGGAATAATTCAACATTCATATTAACACTTATACAGTAGATTAGACATACTAATGGGAGATTTGCTGGACATGTCATATTTACCAGTGTGTCCAGGACTGTGAATCTGCAGGTCAATGATTCGCATCCCCTTGCCGCAAAATCGTGCTCCGCCTTTTGAGGCTGTGGGTGTGTTTATAAGAGTATTGGTCAAAACCCGCTTCTTTTTTTTTTTTTTTTTAGAGTAGCCAAAGAATGAACGGAGGGTAATTTTGAGTAGCTACCTTTCTTCTGGTCTATCAGTTTAAAATTAGGAACAGCTAGGCAAATATTCCTCCTGAAACTTTGGGAAACAAACTTTTAAAAATAAACGAGGATTACTATATTTAATTGCATAAAATATTTTATTAATTTTTGGTAACAAATATTTATGTACGCAAAGTGAAAATACGCTTGGCTTCAAACAGTAATGATTTTTTTCAAAACAAAATCATTTTTATGCATACAAATTTTTTGTAATTGTTCTGTGTAATTTTATAGTTCATAGAAAACTTTCATCAAACTTATGACTACAGATTAAAACGAAAAGTGAAAAGGAAAGAAAGGTAATTCATACAATGTTTGCTGTTTTGGCTTTATTGCAATCAATTCCTTAGCGTTCTATATTTTTTTATACTTTTGATAGACTGTTGATAATTCTGTCACTTAATTTTTCTTTTCTGTTTCTCGATATTAGAAGCAGTTTATCTTGTGGTGGTGAAGACTATGGATCGAAACATTCCTCACGTCCGGGACATCTTCTCTAACCTTCACAAAGACCCACTGTCTAACAATATACAAGAAGTTTGTGTCTATGACTGTTCTCCAGGAAGCAGAAGGAAAAAAAGAGACTTTGCAGAGATCCCCAGTGAAATCCTTGTGGAGGACTCCATTGAGCCAACGGAAGATGGTAATGGGAGGAACAAGCTAGAAGACTGTAAACTGGTAAACAGTAGAAGCAAAAACAAGAAGAACAAACCCCCTATGGATGAAAATCGTGTTCCTTTCGAACATAAGAAACATAATACCAATAAAAATGGCAATTGCGCTTGTTATGGAACAAAAACATTAACGGAAAAAGACATACGACATCTTGAACGTCACTTATCCATGAAGAAAACGATCAGGAAACAAATCAGTAGGAACCTTGCTCAGGCTTTTGTGGAAGATCCTAATGCTATTCAGTTCGACAATCCGTCCAGTGGGACGGCTGCTGCAAGCCAACAGTCAGAGAAGGCAACCAATGGTAGTTTCACTTTAACTCGCGCAAAAGTCACGAAATCTGAACAAAATGTGCTCGACATGTTAAGGGAAACCCGAGATGACCCACAGTCTGGTGACTCTAGTCCCTCTAACCCTTCGCTCTGCAAAGAACAACAAAGACACTCTAGACGTAAAGGAGCTCCACCTGTGAATGAAAGTACCTCGGAATCTAAGGATAACATCGCTTCAGGAGACAGATTTTCCTTCTGGAAAATGTTCTCGATATGGGGAAAAGGCAAGCACTGAAATATACATTATGAAACTTTATTTTTTATTATTGCTTAGATTGAAGAACTATAAAATGATTTGAAATAATCTTTCTCCTGACCTTTAAAAGAATTAATTGTTTGTCACAATAATTTGTCTTTTCCTGAAAGCATTTTGGCATGGACCTCTCAAGATACGTGAACTATGCTGAGTGAACAGTTGATGAAGATATTTCTATATTTCATTCATTGAAATGGAATTTCTCAGCAACAGGCTTGATGACTTGTAAACCAAAAAAATCTATTTTGGATACCCTTGGTTAGCATATTGTATTGCTTTGTTCTTAAACACAAACGAACAAAACAGTCTTTTAAAAATTCAAGTGGTTCAAATATTTATGCGTTTTATAATTTTTTATTGTTGGGGATTTTTTCACTAGGTGGAGGTAATGTCTAGTCATTGTGATGGTAAGTTACATTTTATTATTATTATTGAAAAATTCTGAAATCATATGTCTCTCATTTGCGATCACATCGTCTTCACTCTGGACGTGTATTTATCATACTTAGAAAGTCATCCACCAATGTTATTAAATATATTAATTTTTTTTATTGCTGTTTTTACTGTATCAATGATAATAAATGTTATTAAATGTGATTTCTCTTCTCCGTAGCGGCGATAGTAAACCCATACTCCTATTATTTCAAAAATAACTTTTTCTTTTTTGGCTCTAGGATAGGCCATAAATTTCATTAATATGGCATCACCAAATATTATAATTGTCTCTTGATGTAATTTAGAGAGAATGAATTAGTAAATTTGAGGTTTACATCAAAGGAGTAATATTCGAATCAGTTGTATATACACATAGTTTTATTTTGAAGTGTATTACGTTTACTTATATTACCTACACTGAATTTTGTACAGAAACTAGGTGAGAGGTACCAATAAATCAGTGATAAATAACAATGTTGACGTTGTTTGTTTTTGTTTTTTTATCTCGATTGAGATACAGTACCTAACAGAATTAGTATTGATTATTAATCTTGGAGATATGTGTATATATTAGCCCTTAGTTTTATTATATTTAGGGTTCGAAAACTAATTTGAAGAAGGCTGTTTAAAATCCATGTCAACGTCTTTTATTCTACTAAAAATTAAGACAGTACGTAACTTCCATCTAATCACCACCCTAACGAAAGATCTAATTGTTTAGTATCATTACGGAGAAAATTCAAACGCGTAAAAGCCTGTAAAAACCATCAGTACGGTATCAAGACGGGTTGAAAAAATGTTTAGCCTTGTTGTTTAGAAATTCGAATTTTACTTGATAGTGCACTCAAGTTAGGGTTTTACGGACATTCAAAGGAAAACCGTTTCGTTAATCCTTAACATAATTAGGTCTGCTTAGAGCAAGAAAAATATCACTTTAATTAGGCCAAACTCATTTAAATAACGATGTATCCTGTTTGAAAACTATTAATTAATGTAATTTGATATATATTCTGCTTCAGGTAAAACTCAGTACACTGAATTAACAGCTGTATTTAAACCCAACTAGAAATTTTTAGCCTTGCATGTCTTCCCTTTATTGTGTTGCCTTTAGACGATTTTAAGTTTACGCTTTTTCCTTTCTTTTTAGGGCCTGGCATGGCCTAGCGCGTTAAGGCGTGCGCTTCGTAATCTGAGGGTCGCGGGTTCGCGCCCGAGTCGCGCTAAACATGCTCGCCCTCCCAGCCGTGGGGGCGTTATAATGTGACGGTCAATCCCACTATTCGTTGGTAAAAGAGTAGCCCAAGAGTTGGCGGTGGGTGGTGATGACTAGCTGCCTTCCCTCTAGTCTTACACTGCTAAATTAGGGACGGCTAGCACAGATAGGCCTCGAGAAGCTTTGTGCGAAATTCCAAAAAAACAAACAAACAAAACAAAAACAAACCTTTCTTTTTAAAGTATTTAAAACCTACCATAAAAGTGCTAGTTATACCACGGGAAAATATGATTAAAAATTAAAGTAAAAGTTATAGTTTTTGGTTAAAATTAGATTCATATTCGTATTTTATCATTACAACAAAAAATATTTTATATTTCTTTTTTCAACATTCTTAATTTTGTGTTTCAGTTTTAAACTCGATGCACTGGAATAGATCGCAGTTTAATTTTGAAGTTGAAAATTAAGTGTTTCATGTCGTTAGTTGATCAGTTAATCACATGTAATTACAGTTAGTTTTAGCTTCACTAAGATTAATTATCATTCATCAGAAACTCGACTTTTTATAGCGCACTATACAGAGAATAGTTGACGACATTAAGGCCAATTAAAATTTTAAAAAAAAGTGTTACTTAGATTTGACAGCATAGCTTAGGTGTCATCAGTAATTTAAACTGCTTGTATGAGAATTTTAAAAGAAACTACATTGCTCCTAAAGACATGCTAACAATATTTGTTACAAGACGAGAAAACGTGCTCAACATATTGTTAACAAATTGCTTCCTGAATGTGCACTAGTAACTTCAACGTTGCAAGAGGTTAGATCTAAGTCATCAAACCCAAGCTTTCATCGCAAGTGTATTTGTTGTAGTTATCCACAATGTGTTGGTAGGTGTTTCATCTACACTTTCAAATATAGGTTAGCCATGTCGTGGTTGTTGTTATAACTTATGACATGGTGAGTGTGTGAATTTATAGTTAGTAAACGTTTTGTGTTATGAATCTATGCAATAAGACTTTAATGAAATAAATATTCAATGCGATCTTTTTATTTGCAATGTAATTCATTGTATTTCCAATATTCTATATGACAATATTCATTGCGAAATAATATTATAAATGAATATGCTTCATGGCTAATTTGTCTTCAAATTTTTAACATGTTGAGATGTTCTGTTGTTGGCGGACTCTTAAATTCAACGTCCTGTCTAAATAATAATGTCAAATTAACTTTTCTCTCCTTTTAACATTTCTACAAACTTAAAAACATTAACTTATAAGCCACGTATGCAACAAACGTTCTCAACTGTGCGTGATAACTAACATAGATGCATGTTCTTCACTAAAATACATTGACTGATTCACTATATCTTTTAACAAACATTTTAACTATCTCAACTATCCTTTGCATGTTTTGCTCACCTCATATTTATAATCTAGCTTTGAATGTCCTAGAAAACCTGACTTAAAATCTTTAGAACTTTCTCTGCTTCATTTTATGATCTCCAGTTTCCTCTAGCTCATTTTTAAATTAAAACATTACAAATATGGCTTGTATAATTATAAGAACTATTATTCCTGTACAGCAATTAACCGGATTTACAACGCTAAAATTAGGGGTTCGATTCCCCTCAGTGTACTCGGCAGATAGCCTGATGTAGCTTTGCTATAAGAACACACACAAACACACGACAGTTTCCGGTAGTGCAGACATTATCGACATGTTTTGGAAAAGACCCAAACTATAATAATACTATTTAATTTACTCGAGAGTGACTTTTAATGATAGATGACGACGACAGCAGTAACGAACATTTAGCATGTGTTATGTACAGTAACAAACATTTGATTCTTGAACGTTTCGAAACATACGTATTCCATCATGAACAAGCTATATTAAACATGGTAAATTATTAGGTACAATATTTTATAAAGTTTAAATATTCTATAAAAAAAATAACTAAAATACAAAATAAAAGGATAAAATGAAAGACAAGTAAATTTATATAAATATACTAATACGGTCTGTTATACATCAACGTAACTAATTCGCCCCCTGTTAATGAACCTTCATCCAATTTGGCATGAATGTTTGTTGGTTCCATGTGAACACACATACAAACATGCGGCATCATCTTTTGCGTTTTGCACTTTTTATGATCGGTTTTTTTTGGGTTTTTTTTACAATTACACATAAGAGAAGCAACTATTCATGTCCTAAGATAACCTTTCATAAATCATGAATTTCCATAAATTTTATTCTGGAGACGAGTGCTCAAGCTAGTCTGCATAAATATAATAGTACTCTCAGTTGGTATATTAATGTAACTCTTTGGCAGGGTGTGGATGAAAATTCACCAAATTTGGTATCGAGATTCATTGGGTCCATTGATAGATACATACAAATTTCCACTTTTGCTTTTTGCAGTTTTTATGAACTTTTGGTTGTTTTTTTTTTTCAACAATACTTCACCTCCTCTGAAGGCATTTTCACCACATTTTGGAGACTAAGTTTTGACTTGTGCAATTTTTTGTGGGCGTTTTTATTACTACTTCGCTTCTTTTTAATGGTTTTTGTTTTTTTGAATTTCGCGCAAAGCTACCTGAGGGCTATCTGCGCTAGCCGTCCCTAATTTAGCAGTGCAAGACTAGAAGGAAGGCAGCTAGTTATCACCACCCACCACCAACTCTTGGGCTACTCTTTTACCAACGAATAGTGGGATTGACCGTAACATTATAACTCACCCACGGCTGAAAAGGCGAGTATGTTTGATGCGACGAGGATGCGAACCCACAACCCTCAGATGACGAGTCGCACGCCTTAACCCACCTGGCCATGCCGGGCCGTCTTTTTAATGGATCTTGAAGGCTTGTTGGGTTCAGGAAGAGATACGTGCAACTTTGCGGTTTTACACTTTGCGTTTTGCAGTTTCTGTGGGCGTTTTTTTAGAATTACATATAAGGGAAGCAACTTTTCATGTCCTAAGATAACCATTCATTAAACATAAATTTACGTAACTTGCCGTCCAGATGAAGTTAGTAAACAATAAAGAATTGGATAATGCAACAACTACAACAATATTATTTAAGTATTCAGAACAGACTTAACTTTAGTGAAGCTGTGTTATTATTTAAAGCTAGGAGTTCATTTACAATAGATAAGCTTACTTTAATTAAAAATTCAATGTTGGATTATCCAGATAAGATGACTTTGAAATTCGTAATCAAGATGAGGTGATTGTTGTTTTCATTATTTGCGATCGTGGAGTTTCGTGGATTTGATAGTTTTTTTACCATTTCTGTTTGATACTTTACAGGCTCGCAGGTGTAATTGGCGTACGGTTTTGCTAATGTAAGTGGCATAACAGCCACCACGTGTGGACTTGTGCATGATCGTGGAACGCAGAGTTAGGTAAAATGTCATTAGATCTGAATATATTTTTTGTTTTGAAAGGTGATTGAAATATCATTTATACTTGAACTTGTCGAAAAAACATTTTAAATATTCTTAAAATTTGTGATTTCACTCTGAAACTTTGCTTACCTAAAAAAGGAACAACCAGTCTTATGGATATTTCCCAATGTTGTATGGTTTGTTTCGGGATTCAAATTTGTGAGAAAGGAATTTGTGTGTTAAGGCTCGAATAAAATGCAAGAGGTAGCCGTTCTTCATTAGAATGTTCTGTAAATTGATGGTTTCGGTATAAAGAGAAAGGTAGTAAGAAATTAGAGGTTCTGAGAGACTGAAAACAGCTTCATTAGTGTTGAGTCTGTTCTGAATACTTGAATAATGTTTTAATTTGCTTCATCCTTTTATTCTCATTTTAAATAATTTTTATAAAGTGTTTAAACCTTTTAAAAATTTTGTACTTATTAATTTATGTTCTTCAATATATCTTGCTGATGATGGAATATTTATATTCAGAAACGTTCGAGAATTAAATGTTTCTAACTGTACACACGTGCCAAATGTTCGTTGCTTCTACCGTCTTTCCATTGTTCATTATTAAACTTCAATTCACGTCATGATCTGTTGCTAAAGTGACTTTTGTTTCATAAAAAATGTCAAAATCTGAAAACAAAAATTACCTGTTATGAGCTACTGACGCTCCAACATTTTTCCTTAGTGTATTTGAAACGATTAATTAACTGTTGTAATAAAACATTATATTAGAGAAAAAATAAAGGAAAAACACTAAAATAGCCTTGTCTCTGAGATATTTGAGGAACGTCAAAGTTAGATACTAAACGTACGTAGATGTTTTGCTTTGTTTTTATAGTAAAACAAAAGTTATGAAAACTTTGAATGTAGCAGTGTAGTTCTAACATTTTAAAAACTTTCGAACAAAGATACCAAACCGTTGCCTGAGTGTTAAATGTTTCTTCGATCTCAACTAACTTACTGATCAGTAAGCGATAATTGGGAATAATTATTTGAAGTAGATGCTGTGCCATGCTGTGTGAATAATACGTTTTCATCTTGATCATTGTTCTTAAGGTAGTAACCTTTCAACGGTTTCTAAGCATTCATTCATTTTTTGTTTGAGAAATTTACAGCAGGTTAGACCTAGCAGTAACCGGATGTAATCCGCCCCCCTCCCGAGAGACACACTGTCGTCATCGTCTCTATGCAACGCAAAATACACATCAGCGAGTTCATTAGATGTTTTACTGAAAGAAGACGGATTGAAAACTAAGGCCGCGTATTAAAGAAGAATGCTATTATTTTCTTCTGTTAAGTGCTTTGTTGACAGATATGAATAAACTATCTGATTAACTATGTCTAATTATTATTATTATCACCTTTGTTTTAAAGGGTATTGCAACATGGTGATATGGCAAAACACTACTTCAGTGCACGAGCAAATGAACCTTGTGCTACGCTTAATTCAGTACTTGGTTCTTGAAAAAAGTAATGATATATGCTTAGGATATAAAATAAAATCAGAGTGGTCAATATCCGCGGACGAATGCAACATGTCTCCATACAAGGTATCTTTGTATCAAACCCCATGTATGTTGGTTGATGAATAGTTAACGAAAACCCCAAACTGTGACTTCCTCGTCGGAAATTTGGGTAAAAGACAAAAATTCCAAAATTATCTGTATCTATTTGTGACCTGCAAATAGTAGCTTTGTAGTAAATCTCACATAAATTTGTCGAAGTATGGCCAAGAAATTGACCAAAATCTTTGAAATTATACTTTTCTGTGACCTTTTGACCCTTTAAAATGGATAAAAATGAGTATATCCCGTATATTTATATACAAACATATATGAGCTGTACAGAAAAATTTCTTTATGCCAAAATTCATTTACATTGGTCAAGATATGGTAGAGTGACTAACCAAAACTCCAAAATTATGCATTTTTTATGAGATATAGCCCCACTAAAAAGACTAAATGTGGACAAGTACGAATTTGTTGTTGTTGTTTTGTATGTCAGTGAGTTTGGCGCATGAAAATTTAAAACGTGCCAATTTTCATCTTGATTGCTGTAAATATAACCGCACAAGAACTAACGATATACATTTTTGGTTTGTATAATCATGATTATTAGCCTGAAACTAACTTAAGCAATCACTGCCTTACGTTATTAAATGAATAACGTGTGAAACAAATATTCAGTTTTATAGATAATGTCTTGTCTCTTTTAAACTTCTTCCAAACAGCTTTACCTATCATGCCCAAGCGGTTAGGACTCTCGACTCGCAGTCTGCAAGTCGCAGCTTCAAATCCCATCATTTAACATGTTTGCCCTTACAAACATGGGGGCGTTATAATGTGACAGCGAGTTCCTTTATGCGATTAGAGTAGGCCCAAGAGTTGGTGGTGGGTAGTTGTTTTCACTAGCTGCATTTCTTCTAGTCTATCACTCTTAAAATTAAAGACAGCTGTCGTAGGTAGCCGTCGAATAGCTTTGCGCAAAGTACAACAAACCAAACAGCAGGTTACTTTAGTGGACTGACTCGCAAAGACTAGTGAACTACACAAATATTTTTATTTTCGTAGTAGAAGATACTTAAAAACGCACTAATTTGTTTGCCTCAAATATATATATATATGTATTTTACAGATTTAGTTGCATCAGGCATAAAATGTAATTTTTGTATTTGCACCATTTACGAGGTATATATAACGTAATTTGCTATAAAAACGCAATCATTCAACTTTAACTTTCTAAAGGCAGTTTTTATGCGTAAATATTTTCAATGTATTTTAGTTGTTCTAATTTTAGTTTGTCGTACACTAACGTGATTTTGACAAAACCCATCTTTTCTAACTTCTCCGTGTTCTACATAAAAATGGTTAATACCAGACTGATTTCTGCTTAACCTCCGCAACCAGAAAAAAAATTATTATAATAGTTATTGAGATTAAATATAGAACATAATACATAGAATGAAAATACTTTTACGCGTACTCTAGTAAAATACCAGCTCTCACAACTGCCGTCGGCACCTTATTCTATAAACTGTAAGAAAATCAAACTTTTAAGAACCTAACTTGTTCTTTCTAAATCCTAAATTTGTGTCTTTTCGTCCTATTGTTTTAAGATTACAAAATAAAATTAGAGGCATTTACACTATCGGTCCGCTAGATAATTTGTAAATTTTATTAATATAACCTCTTGTCCTTTTTTGAAGCGAAAATAAGTTAAAAGATCTATAAACCAACCTTTCCTGTCCAGAACCATTCTATTTTTATCATCTGGGCCCTTTCCAATAAGTTATTTTTTTTAGATAAGAAGACCAAAAATATACACATATTGTCAAGCGAGATCCTACTAGTTATCTGTATGAAAATAATTATATTTTTTGATGTATAATCAGTGTGTCTATAAATACACCCTACAATTCTACTATGAACGGAAAAGCGCCTAGATGGCACGAGGTATTTAACCACCACAACGAAATATATTTTCCTTCATTCGTGCCAGTAAGTAGGTTCTCATCTATACTGAACATGTCATCCAAATTATTTTATAAGCTAAATGCACCTGGTGTAATTAAAGGTTATTTGCCAATATATAGCTATGAGGAAAGCACTTTACAGTTAAGAATTCGTCATATATTTAAGACTTTTCTTATCAAATCAAGGATGGTTTTCAACCAGAAGTGAAATAACTGATCATACTTATTGTAATACATTAATTTAAAGATTATTATTCCAATTATCACTATTATTTTTAATGTATTATGACAACTGTATTTAATTATAATCATGATTCGCCACCTTAAAATGGGTTTACCCCATAATAGTTATGAAATGTACATATTCCATTTTTGTTTACAGTTTTTATTATATATATATATATATATATTTTTTATAGTCACACCGATACTTGATTCAGTTAAGCATACTTATGCATTTCGATTTAGTTTGTCATATAAAAATGTGGAAATATAAGAATATTTTTTGTCTTCGCCATTAAAGGCACCTATAGATGAAAAACCTTTTTTTTTTTTTTCATATATCATTCTTTGAAGTCTGCCCATGGGAGGTTTACGCACTTACAGTAATCTGGAGTTCGACACCCCGCGGTAGACATAGTAGATAGTCCATTGTGGCTTTCTTCGAAAATAAACAAGAAGTTTTTATAAGAAATACTTGTAACATCCCGCCCAGGAAAATTTACATATGTATATACATATATACATACATATAAGAGATTTGCAAATTATTTGGTCGTAGCGCTGCAAGTTAACAATTATGATTATATTTGACTTGTTCAGAATTTATTTTCGTGTTATCACGATATCCAGTACTATTGTTTGGATTGTGTTTATAGTATTATGCCGCTACTATGATCACATGTGGCAACACAACTGGTAGATACGGTGCTTATTTAAGCCATAACAACTATCTGTATCAGGAATATCAGAGCTCCCACTCTTTTATTATTGGAAAAATTATATTATATTTATAAAACATAATTGGACTAGACCGTACAATACCTATTATTTGTGATACACGTACAAGTACAGTACATTATCATTTCTGCTTAATATTGCAAGATAACCCAGTGATGGAAATGCTTTCTGATTATTCGATTCATCGCAAAATTAATATCCAATCAAATCAGATATTTTTCTTTTATTATTAAATTAAATTAATATAAGGCGTTTTATTACGATATTTACACAACTAACATATATATATATACTGAACTTGAAAAAAGTGAGTAAAAACATTGTTTAAAATAAGATTTATTATGTGTTTTGCACCAATCATCAGGTAATCACACAGGGTGTGAACGAAATGACTACCCAAAAAAATTGTTAATTTGTTATATTTTTTGTTAGATAACATAAAAATATGTAAACCTGTGTTTTTAGAACGAAGTCGACGAGATCTGTTCAAATATGATTTCAAATCCTAATGTGAACACTGTTTTTCGTAAGTACCTGAACTTCTCATGATTTTAGTTACATTTTCTCATAAAAAGTGTTGTGCACCTGCTGTAGTTTCTTAGATCTTTATATTCCATTTAGCCTACAAAATGATCAAGTTTCTCTGAATTCTCACCTGTTACAAAACACTGCACTTTGTTTACCACAACTAGGGTATAACTTCTTGCGGGTCTCTTTCTAAATCGTCTTATACCACGAGCTGATGATTTTCCAAAGTCGTTGAGAATAAAGGATATCCACATCTTATAAATTTTAAATTCCCAATTTGAACACAACTTTACGAGCTCGGTGTATGATTTCAAAACTCGGCATATGATATCTATGGTTTCAACGTTTCGTCATGTTAACCTGGCATCATCAGGTACAGCAACTACAACGAGTGAATTTGTGGTCTACATATCACGAAACAATAGCGAAGGAATACATTAGTACTTGATTGGGTAAGCTTAACCAGACTTCAACATGTAAAGATGTTGAAAATGGTCAAAAAGTAATGCTATTTTTGAACACACGATTAATTTTGTTTATAAAATCAACTGAAAGTCAGCCAAGTAATATATAAAACTAGATATTATATCAAAATAAAAATTGTGAAAGGTTCGTTAATACGAAGGCTACCAAACTGCAAGTACTATTGAAGGTTAGTTTAGGCTAAACCTTCTTTCTGACGTCATACACTGTTAATGAACTTGGAATTTTTATCACAATGTGTTACTCTCAACAACCAATCGTCAAACGGAAGAAGACACGCAAAACTGAATTCGACTCAATTTGGCATCGTTCCGAAATATTGGTTCTAAACTTTTTACATTTCATATAGAACTGTCTCTTACGTCCCCAGTGGCACAGTGGTACTTCTGCGCACTTACAATGCTAGAAACTGGGTTTCGATATTCGTGGTAAGCAAAGCACAGATAGTCCATTGTGTAGCTTTGTGCTTAGCTTCAAACAAACAGTGTGTTACCTAATATAAAAATATTAATGTTCTTATTGTCATTGAGAAAATCTGCGAGAAAACAGGTTCAAATATCTTACACATAATTCTAATATGTTTAGTATTTTAAACAGATTTAATAAAGTCCAATTTATTGTATTATAAATTCACCTTTAAAATATAAAAGATAAAACATATGTACACAACAATTCAACCTCAGAAGTTTTAAACAATGATTATAAAAATACAGCTGTATACCAAAATATTTATTAATTTTAGGTTCCAGTTATTTTATTAATAAGACTTTCTTTAATTTTTGCGGTTTATATATATTTTTTCTCTTTTCAGAATTTCAACGTTATCAGGTTGAAGGGTTTGTTTGTTTTTTTAATATCGCGCAAAGCTACTTGTGGGCTATCTGCGCTAGCCGTCCCTAATTTAGCAGTGCAAGATTAGATGGAACCATCTAGTCATCACCATCCACCGCCAACTCTTGTGCTACTCTTTTACCAACGAATAGTGGGATTGACCGTCACATTATAACGCCCCCATGGCTGAAAGGGCGAGCATGTTTGGTGTTACCGGGATTCAAACCCTCGACCCTCGGATTACGAGTCGAACGCCTCAACAAGCTTGGCCATGCCGGGCTCCAGGTTGAAGGGAATGATCATACTTGGACATACATACGTTCATAAACATGGTATATGTGTGTGTGTGTTTTCTTATAGCAAAGCCACATCGGGCTAGCTGCTGAGCCCACCGAGGGGAATCGAATTCCTTATTTTAACGTTCTAAATTCGTCGACGTACCGTTGTACTAGCGGGGGACACATGGGATATGTTTTTATGTTCTTTAACACGAGTGGGAGCTTGTCTATTGGATTCTTCCAAGGTAAATTACATCTCATTGTTCACAATTTATTTGATAAACAGAAACGAAGATTTCAGAGTTTGGTATTTTTTTAAAGGAGTTGTCATAATTTTTGCTGGGAAGAAACATAAACTATAGAGACACGTTTAATTGAAATATGTTTTGTTCGTTTTTTTCCTAATTAAATGTAACACTTTGGAGATAAACACAATTGTGTAGAAAATAGGACGTTCGTCATTACTCGACTTGTGCTAAACGGATTTTTTTTATCAAGTTTAAAACAAACCTTTGATAACGGATTCTAGAAGAATACAGTTTTGGGTTATTAATTCTATTTTTTTCAGTTTGTTAAAGTCCAACTAAAATCTTTCGTTACTTGAAAAAATAGTCTTTATAGAATGATAAAAGTTTTTACAATACCTAATTTTGGTCTTGGGAGAAATTCCAAGGTACGTATAAACTCGACAGATTTCCAGTTAATTTTAAAATTAAGATTTCTCATGTGTAAATGAAAAAAAAAAATGTTTGACCATATTAAAAAGAAAACCAATGTATCCATCCGCTACTTTTTCGCGCTATCTTGATTATGAGTTTCATTCGTTGTAGCTGTCACACCTATGATGCCAGGTTAACATTGTAACCATACGAGGTAACATATTCTGTATATCCGACAATCAATAAAGTTTTAAGTTCTACATAACAAAGTAATTCCTTTAATTATTGAGTGGATGGATATTTTACGTAGGAAAGGACAGTTACATAACTTCAAAATCATTATATTTCAGTAGCATAACGCTGCTTATAAAATGCTAAGCAGTGATAAAATATAGTTCTGATACACTTTATTACAGAAAGCAAAATCAACCAACTAAAGTAAATACAGCTCACGAATCAAAAAACCACGAAACCATATACTGCTGTATACCATATATTCCCGACATCAGCAAACAAATAACCAACATTTGGCAAAAATTAGTAACAAAATATGACATTCCAATTAATACCAAATTTATTCAAAAACCCGGCACAAAACTGAGGTCTATACTATGTAAAAACTACACTGACAAACACCACACCAACATTATTTATAAAATACAATGTGATAACTGCCACGACTTCTATATTGGAGAAACAAGTAGAAAAATGGAAACCAGATTCAAAGAACATAAAAAGTCACCTTCACACGTTTTCGAACACTGCAAGTCAAATAAACACAACATAACCATAGAAAACACTCAAATACTAAATAAAGAAACAAACATAAACAAACGTAAAATTAAAGAAGCCTTACTTATACAACAACTTAAACCCAAAATAAACCAATATAAAGGAACGCCTTTATACCTATATTAATATAATAAATAAAATTATATATTCAAACATCTAATACCGCCCTCTACATTTCGACACACAGTTACACAACCCCTTTCAAACATGTGGTCAGCTTCCGGTCAGTTACCTCTTTCTTTGTGAACCTGACGATGACCGAAGAAGGTCGAAACGTTGTTCGCTCTTCTATGTAAAGTGTTTTCTCAGCCCAAACGAGCCGTTTTTGCATATAAATTACTGTTACTTCGTATCGGGTGGACCTGGCATGGCCAAGCGCGTAAGGCGTGCGACTCGTAATCCGAGGGTCGCGAGTTCGCGCCCGCTAAACATGCTCGCCTTCTCAGCCGTGGGGGTGTATAATGTGACAGTCAAGCCCACTATTCGTTGGTAAAAGAGTAGCCTAAGAGTTGGTGGTGGGTGGTGATAACTAGCTGCCTTCCCTCCAGTCTTACACTGCTAAATTAGGGACGGCTAGCACAGATAGCCCTCGAGTAGCTTTGTGCGAAATTCCAAAACAAACAAACAATCGTATTGGGTGTTGCAGTCATGCGAGTTACCGATTTGTGTATTTAAAATTATCTTAATGAAAGATGCTCAAACATCTGCATTAAGAACGACCCGCTACAACGACAATTGAAGTTTATTGTTCCTGTCAGTTCGTTTACCATAAAAGTTTTGTGCAAGATGCTTAAAGAAGTAAAACCACTGTTTCTCGTTCTTGTAAGAAGAGAAAATTTGAAAGTGATGAAATATCAAGATAATATTTATACATTAATTGCTTAAGACGACGACACCAATGTTTTGACGAACACGATTATTTATTTGTATAAATTTAAAGCAAAAAATAAACGCCAAAAAACTACACGTTTTGATGAAACACGTTCCATCTTAATTTCCAAACATGCTCGCCCTTTCAGCCGTGGGGCCGTTATAATGTGTATATTAAAACGACCATTAGTTACATACAACATCGTTAAACTTACGTTATCATATATTTCTAAAACAATAAAGCCTTATAAACTAGTAATATATTTTCAAACCAACATAATACATTCTCTATGGGTATATATGGCCCGGCATGGTCAGGTGGTTAAGGCACTCGACCCGTAATCCGAGGGTCGCGGGTTCGAATCCCCGTCGCACCAAACATGCTCGTCCTTTCGGCTGTGGGAGCGTTATAAAATAACGATCAATCCCACTATTCGTTGGTAAAAGAATAGCCGGTGAGTGGTGATGACTAGCTACCTTCCACTACTAACTCTTACACTGCTAAATTAGGGACCGCTAGCATAGATAACCCTCGTTTAGCTTTACGTAAAATTCAAAACAAACTTTTATGACATTTGTGACAACAAAAAACCCTCGGGAATCAGTTAATCGCTTGCTCCTATATTAAGAGTCTTGGTCTTATTTACAAATTCAGATGAATTTTCAACTATTATTATGTATGAATTTCTTTTAAAATGTACTTAGAAACCAAATGCATTGATGACCCTCTGATATCAACAACTTGATGGAATGGCATCCCAGTTTTATGCACTTTCGGAGAGCATAAAAAAGGTAAAATAAATTGAGGCGGTACAAAACATTTTGTTCATTAGCTGTTAAAGTGCTATAGACATTGAAAATGGTGTATTTTATAAACAGTTCGAACTACTCCAGTTAAACCATATATACATAGAATTAAAGCCAATATCATAAACATATATGAGACATTATTAAACGAAAATAACCAATTTAAATTTCCTGAACAGAGGATATTTCATAACCCTAAGTCACCAAATAGATGAGGAACAGCCCTATTATACAAATACAATCTCAAAATAACCTTCCCGCCTATTAACACAAATTGTAACACTGAGGTCATTGTTTTTAAAATCCACTCAAGTAACCAGCCCTTTATAACTATCACAGCAATCTATATCCGATACTGATATTTTTATAATATATATAAATACTTCAGCACTATTATAATAAGAAGACTCAACAATAAACGCAGCGATTTCAACTGCATAACAACTAACTAAAGCTGAAAAACGCTGAAACAATTTATAGAACTTATCTAATAACGATTAAATTCAGACGTAATGACGCATAACTATACCAACGTATTACAAAAAATCCACGGCCACGTGGTAGTTCCCGCAATCCCAAGTAACTATTCACTTAATTTTCAAAACCACGATAGCATAGTTGGTGGCCATAATCCATTTTCATTCAGTTTTTATCAGAAGATTTATACTTCTTACAATCAACATAGTAAAATCCTTGATTTCTCTATCACACTGACTGAGGTATATTAAATATCAGTGAACGTTTTCCCAATCTTAGATATACTGCTGACAATAAATCCTATACTGATAACCAAAGCAATAAGCCAAGCTATTAAGGAAATAGTTCCCATTAAATCACTAAAATATGACTCGCATATCTGGAAATTAAAACCCGAAAAACATATATAATTATTGAATATATGATAACTTCGGCACGAGTCTATATGTCCTTGTAATCCCGAGCTTAAATCATTAAGAAATGCCAAGAATAACCTTATCAAAAAATTAATAGCACAATAACAAGAAAAAAAATTGAAGAATTTATGCATATTAATAGATGAATCCAAAGCAATCTCCTTTCAATACCTCCTTAGAAATCCTAATCCTCCACCACCATCAGTGAAGTCAATAGCTAAACCTTCCTTCCCTTTGCCTACATCACCTTATGCTCAATTTCCGGTCTTTAATTTATCCGATCTCTTTAGCATATCGCTGATTCATAATACCCTCTCAAGCCAATACTAGTTTTATAAACAAAAATTATGGGCCCTGCATGACCAGGTGGTTAAAGCACTCGACTCCCAATCTGAGTTCGAATCCTCGTCTACACCAGATATGGTCGTCTAGTGTTTTCCCTCTAGTCTTACACTGCCAAATTGAGGGTGGTAGCACAGATAGACCTCGTTTAGTTTTGTGCGAAATTACAAAACAAATTACTGTATTTAACACAAACACAGTTTCTTTAAGCCCTTAGCCTTTTGCTGTAACACATATAACCTACCACAGGTAGGGGAGAAGAGAAACTATTATTTCCAAGTACCCTGATTGTCTTTCAGGCCTCTTAATGGCTACAGTGATTTAAAATCTAAATTCCTATCAACCTATTGTGTGTTCTTTGTCTTCTGAAGATGGTCGACCGTGTCCAATTGAAACGTAGTTTTATTTTAGTATATGTTTTTCCACTTTAAATTCATTGTGGATATTGAAGCGAATTAAGTTATCACCTTACATTTTCACCTTTGAAGCGATTGCCCTTGTTTTCTTTTTCAACCATATACCTGTTGAATTGTATACAATATTCACGTGTTGATAATTTATTCAACAACAAATTACATCCTTCAGTTGTTATGCTATTTGCAAGTGGTTTCTGGTAATGTTTAGTTACTGGATTGTTTTTCAGAAATTAAACATTTTATTTAACATCATGTACAACTTTATAACCAGATGAGCAACACCAAGGCTGCCACAAGTCCTGCTACAAGAACAATGTAGATCCCTAGCATGAAACGACGAAAGTTGCTCCCCTAGAGAGTAAAAAGAAGAAAATAAATAGTTATGAATATATAGAAGACAATGTGACCCCGAATAAAAACCTAACGAACTAAATAAATGTCAGGAACACAAAGTTACATAAGCTGCTGCTTTTTTTGGGTTGATTTATATTCAGAGATTTAAAAAAATACAGGGATAAAAAACAAACTGCTGTTTATAAATTATCAGTTATTTAAGGTTGAATGTTAAAACTAGAATACTTCACAAAGTTTTCATACAACTTTTAATTATTTATACACGAGTATATGATTACTATCACAACATGATCTTTACACAATGTTCACATATTTTTTTTATATCAGAGTTCATGAAGCACTAGAAATCATTTTTTTTTCATGACAAGTACAACAGAACTAAAATTAAATATTTTAACTCATAAGACAATTCTCTGACAGAAGTATCCTGATATATTAAATGTATTTCTGCAAGGTCTGCAAGTTTCTGTTTTTAGAGTAAATAAAATCAAAATTAAGAGTAACAAATTTTTATTTAAAGTTCATATTCATGCTATGTTGCAGCCTACATAATTCTTCTCATGATTCATGGCACATGCATATTTTACTGATGTCATGACAGTACAAACTGCAACATTAAATGTCTCTTATATGACATTATTTTAGTGTCTACCAACTGACAGACAACAAACTACTATACAGTAGTTTGAGTGGTTAAAACAGGTGATCTTTCTTTGCAGCTTTAGGGGGGGATGAATATAATCATACAGTACAAAGGTGGTTTTAACAGTTTAACAGTCAGTCCTGTTATGGGTTAGCATCTCTTCTAACACGAATAAGTACTGTAGTTCTGTGACACACACTTTTAACCATGTTTTGAAAGCATCTGATGCAATTTGCTGTTGATGTCAGTTAAATAGTTGAGAAAGTTGATAATAACTGAAGGACTACATCTAGTATGTTGAGATAATGTCTCTACGTGGTTCTAACTTTGCTTTATTTAAGTTTAAAGCAGCCATTCCGAGACATTGGCTCCCCAAGTGGCTCAGCAGTAAGTCTGCTAAAATAATGTTAAAAATGGGATATCAATACCTACAGTGAGCAGAACACAGATAGCTCCTTGTGTAATTTTGTGAATAAAAACAAATGTAGATGGAAATGAAAGAAATCAAAACAAAGTATTGTTACTTTGGGATCAGGTATAGATCAAAGATTTGTGACAAGAACATTATGCTACTCACACAAAATATTAATCTGTTGAAAAAACTTAGGCTGTGGCCTTGCAATATGTTCATTGAATACCTCCACTTTTCACCCATAGGTCCAATACTTGATGTACAGAATGCAGTTATAACACCAGAACTACAATCCACAGCTGGTAGAACACGGTTGAGTTAACTATTCATCTGCTTACCTTCAAAACCTTACTTAAATGTTAATTTAAAATAAGTGAAGTGTTTTTTATTCACTTTACAAAATGTATGACTAGGCAGTGCCAATACAGTGCAAATGAGCTTTACACTATACAAGACAGTGATAAGCATTATTGAAGTGGTGTATTACAGTAACTTTGAAGTACATGTATTCATGGAGAATGAATAGCACAGATAGCATCCATTTATGTGCTTTAAATGAATGTCAATTGTGAACTGATAGCACCTTTAGCTAATCTGAACATTTTGTAAATGACATACTAATCAAAATTGGTACTGCTGTTGGATTGTCTCATGCACAGTAATCAACATAAATAAAACTGTTGTAACTTTTTCACACCCCAGTTTTTCTCACTGCTAAGAGTAGTCTATAATTCACAACAGCTAGCACCTTCACAAACAGTTAGATACTATCTGATGGTCCATGTATTTCTACTCACTAAATATTTTTGGTGTGCCATGTAACATGTTCAAGCTGTGACCTCATATTATTAAGTGAATCAAATATAATCCCCAGGCATGCATTTTTCTGTATCATAGGTTTTTACAGATTCTTTTCAACAAAATTGTGTATTACTACTTTGTTGTTCAAATAACAGGCTTAAAATTATTCTTAGTTAATCAAAGAATGAAATAATTATTCTTAGTTTTGCTTCAATAAGCAACATCCACAATCCATGCTAAAGGACAGACTGTCATTCTTATATGGCATCTAATGCTTAAACAGATGAAAATATTTTGTGGTGTTACATGGATTCAATATAAGTTCCCAGCTCTGAAATCCACAGTTCTGCCATAGGACAAACCAATGTTCCTTCTAGATAATCAATAAAAACCACATTTGATATTTTATGTAACACTACACAATTTAACAGGTAATATATTTTTACCCAAATATGTAATAACAATTTGATTGGAATATATTATACATTATTCTATGACTGAAGATAATTTTTAACAATTCCTAGAGCAATGTGATACAACTTTTAGAAAATATACTTTAAAAGAATATTTTATGGCAATACCATTCCAGAAATATTCTTGTAAATATCATTCCTAGTTTGTTGTAGGTTATCCATTTAACTCCTTCTCATTAACCCTTAAATGGCAGAAATCATCAATTAATGCTGCTGCCTACAACATTCCTGCTGTTTAAGGGTTAAAGTTTTTTTCCATATATCATATGTTTGGTTGCACCAATAATAAAGTATCAAAAGAAATAAATTTACATTTTTATGCTAATTGCTTAACCTAAACTTAAGACAACAAAAGTACCTCAAGTATATTATACTACTTCTAAGTTAGTAAAAATGTGCATTAGAACCTCAGAACAATATAAGTAAACAATGGTAGAGTAAGATATCCAAAGTCTTGTTGTATCAAGTAGTTTTTATTCTTAATTAGTTGGATGAAATATGCAGAAAACTAACATAACACAAACTTACTGGAGCATCTTTTGGGTTATCTTGTTCTTCTGGATTTAATTCTTGTTTACTTTTCACAGTTCCTTCTGAATAACATACACAAAAGTTACAATAAAGATTATGGCTGTGCACTAACATGATTCTAGTATTTTCACTATAAATACTCCCAGGGCTGAAATTATGTTGGTAATCACTAGTACTGAGTACTAGAACTTATGTTTTAAGGCTGTGCTAGAACTGGGACTTAAATGAGCTGCTTTGTTATTTTATGTTTACATAAAGATTTCCCCCCTCCAAAAATATAGGTCAATTTCACCCAGTTAAATACCTTTATTTTATTGAGAATTTCACCCCTGAATAGATTCATGTAATAATTATGTAATTAATTCAGATGTACTTACTATGCCACTCATACTTACGATAGCCACACAAGTTACACCCAGTAAATCTTGTTACATGTTCATACAATAGCCAGACAAGATATGTATTGTAATAGAACCTCAAACAATATCAACTACAATTTTATACCAATTCACACAATAGTTTTACAATAAATACTTAATAAAATACACATCTACATAATAGTAACACAAAAAAATATCTCACACGGCGTTGCACAAGAAATGCACAACAGAAAACCAATTTATATGACAGTTAACAAGATATACCAATACAATTTTTTGCATATCATAAAAGGTTTCAAATAATATAATAGTTATCTGCACTTAACAGTTAGAAATTCTTGGTTATTGAAAAGATTACTACACTACTTTAATTCAAGTTAAAATCTTACTCTTTCTATCCACAATGCATGCATGGATGTGCATGAGCAGGTGGAAAAAGAAATAAAAAGCGATGTAACCCACCAAGATCCAATAGTAGGCATAAGGAAGGTTAGCTGCTTCGAGTGACACCGCCAAGAATATTGTCAAAACTAAATCAGGATATAACAAGATAAATACATTTTTTTATTCTAGAGGTCTAAAGGTTATTCCTTAAAAGTCTTCTGTATACATTATCATATACATAAGTATACTTCAAAATGAAGAAAAGATAACTTTTAGTTAGATCTTTAAAACATGAATACAAGAAATAAAATGTTACACGTTAACCCATGTAACTTACTGTTTAATCTTCCATTAAAGGTAAATAAATAAATAGTATCAACTGATATAACTAGTTTCTGACAAACTTAAACTTCACATTGCACTTTCTATCCTATTACTTAACAAGTGTAACTTCACTAACCTGCTAAAATTTTTGAAGTATTGCCCACAAACCAGTGAAGCCAATTGTAGATGGATCTGTTCTTGGCATCAGGTTTTGGAAGAAATAGAGCCATTACTGGCTAAAAAAAGTTAATTTCTTTTACAACGAGTTGTGCATATTATATCTGAGTATTATTAAAAAAAAATATGGATGAAATAGTTATAACATTCAATAGTATATGAAAGTGTTTTGTTACATTTTGTACTATAAAGCTGGGAAAAGTATTATGCATTTTCTAGTGTTTCAATTAAAAACTGATATATAAACATAAAAAGAGAAATATTTATATTAATAAAATAATTTTAAACTATTAATTTCATAAACATAGGTGGCAAAACATTGCCTAACAGGGTTGGAAGCTGAATGAAGTAATCTTGCCAGGAATATCAATTTCAATTTAATTGTATTTTGATTAAAATCTCATCTAATTTATATTGTATATTTTTCTATCTTTCGGGTAGACTTTAACAGTCAAAGCATGAAATATTGTAAACGTTTTGAGGCATTTAATAATTAGCAATAGTAAAGCAAATCAATGAATAGAAAATTTTTTCTTTCTAAAGTATCACCTTGTAAAAATACTTGTTAGTACATGCCAAAAGTCTTCAGTGTATTAAGATGTAACTCACTTGAAGTAATGCTAGTCCTGTAGCTACACAGCCTGTGATAGGATGGGGGTTTGGATCAACCTGAAAAAACAAACAAACTTTTTTTTCCTAATACAATTTTTGTCCCATAACAAAACCTTGAGCACTTCATAACTATATCTGTATTAGAATGTTTTCAGATTTATTTATATACAAAATCCCCCCCCATCTCTCCCAGTAGCTCAACAGAAAGTCTGTTGCCTTATAACTCTAAAAAACAACAACATTTGATACATGTGATGTGCTAGCACAGATATCCCATAATGTAGCTCTGTGCTTAACAAACACAATTCCAAATTAATATTAGTATTTTTATGATGTATTCTCCATCTGGTGTCGATTATGGATAAAGTATTTTATTATTTATTAATTTGTACTTATATCAGAGTTTACAGTATAACAAATCAAATAAATTTTACTATTAAATATAAAGTTTGTTAAATACAAAAATATAAAACAGTTAATAAAAGATTGATGCCAAATGTAATTATCTGAACAAATTCAGCTTAGAAACCTACACCTAGAATAAAGTGAGAAGGAACCAACAATGAATAGCAAACAATAGCATTGTGGTATTTTAGTAATACATAAACATTTTTTGTGTATGAAATGTTTCTTTACAACTCAAACTTTAATTAGGAAATTTGTTGTCAAAGTTTTTTTTTACTTAATGAAATCTCAATACAAATACTTTAAGTTCATTAATACAGAGACCAATGGCTCTGAAATCTATGCATCAGAAAGTGAACTCTTGCTTACATTGTATGCAAGTTATGTTAATTCACTATCTTAGTGTACCATTTATTTTACTTCTGTAACACAATATTACTGTTTTATGCTCTCACCACACAATATGTTAGTTATTTAATTCTCTCCATAGCAGAGTATACTCATTGTTTTGCTTCTGTAATTTAGTGTGTTAGTTATTCCACTTTATAGCATAATGTTTAGGAACAACAAGAGAATTGTTGGTTCATCTCGACTGTTCCATCCTCTTAGAGAAACTAAAACTATTGAAAAAAAAAAAAAGCCAGCCCTTATCATCTATCTATCTATCTATCAAGCTTTCTTTTAAAATTGCTTCAACTTACTGCCACCACAACATCTGAAAGCAACTCATTCGATATGCCAACCACCCTATTTGAAAAATAAACACATTTTAGCTACCTTCTACCTTACCTAAACCTATATTTTTGTCCCCTAGTTTTATAACTCTTGCTGTTAAGTATCAAAAATGATAATGCATCAACATGATCAATTTCTTTACAATCTTAAACTCTTCAGTCAGATCTGCTCTAACTCCTTTTTTTTTTTCAATTTAAAGGATCTTAACCTGTTCTCATATGACAAATGAATCCCTCCATCTCAGGTACAATTTTAATAAACCTCCTCTGAATTATTTCCAATAATTCAATGTCTTTCTGAAGGTAAGGAGCCCACGACCTAACCAGTGACCTACACAATGAAATTATAACCCCTTTAGACTTCTATTCAATATTTTTGTAGACACAACCTAAAATCCTATTTTCCTTACCACTAGCATCAGCACACCACTAAGATGCCTTAAGACATTGATCAACCATTATACCAAGATTCCTTTATTTCATTACACTGCTAAGATTATTCCCATCCAAATTATACTTGTAATTCAAATTATGATGACCCATATGCAATATTTTGCATTTATCATAAATAAAACCCATCTGCCAATTATTTGCCCAGTTTACTAAATGATCTAAATACTTTTATAAAGCAGCAGCATCCTCTTCGCAGCACAGCCAGTGACATCCAAAACATTTATCATAAGCAAATTTGAATAATTTATTGACCATTCTTTCATCTATATCATTAATGTAAATAAAAAAGCAATGGTGCTCTTAAGACTGAATCATGAGGTATACCACTTGTAACATTAATCCAATTTTATTGAACTCCATTTATAACAATCCTCTGCTTTCTTCCATTAAGACACTCTTCTATCTAATTAATTGACTTATCCTCCCATACCTATAGAGAAGTTTCTTTACAAGCCTTTTGTGTACTTTTAAATACTTTCTAAAAATCCAGATACATCAAATCTACATCCCTATCATCACCTACATATGCAGTAACATTTTCAAAGCATGTCAAGAAACTATGTGAACTATCTGATGAAATTCTAAACTTTGTTAAATGATTTTAGCAAAGCATCTTTTATGAGACTTTCCAAAACTTTTTCCCACAAGTAATGTAAGACTAATAGGCCAAAAATTACTAGAATAAATTCTGTAACCTCCCTTCAAGGTAGGAGTGACACTAGCTAATTTCCAACCAATACAAGAACTCACACAAAAACGTTTGTGGCTAGTGGCACACATATCTAATCCTTGACCTCCTTTGGGAAAATATTATCTGGCCCAGGAACTGTATCATTCTCAAAACTTCCCATTTTTACCTTAAAAAACACAGAATGTATGCATCTGTCTTGTTCAACTTTGTTTTCATTTATCAATTGCTCAAGATGAGGAATATTACTTAAGTCTTCATTAGTAAAAACTGAAGGAAAAGCAGAATTTAATAGCCTAGCCATTCCATAATCATCAGATACAACACTTCCTTTATCATCCCACAAGGGTCCTATCATCATCCTAATATTTTGTTTACCTCTAACATATTTAAAAAAATTCTTATTGTTAAAATTTGCTTTCAGCCAAACTTTTTTCATATATCCTTTTGGATGCCATAATTTCTTGATTGACCAACTTTCTTGACCTTCTATAATCTTCTAAATCTTCTATAATACCAGTCAGTTTAAATTTCTTAAATTTATGATGCTTTACTTTAGTTTTTTATCTTATACCCTTTGTAAGCCAACCTGTTTTTTTTTACTTGCAACTACCCTTTTTTCTGTAAGGAATATACTTGTTTTGAATATCAAAAAATAGTTCTTTAAAAATTTTCCACATTTGCTCTGTCTCCAAATAACTCAGTTGTCCAAATTAAAATAGAATTCTTGTTTCATCCCTTTAAAACTTTTCTTAAAATTTGGAATCAAAATATCATTATTCTTGATTTCCATATGCAGCTAAACATCAAACCTAATACAGCAATGATCATTTGTACCTAGCTGCTCCTCAGTTTCCACCCTTTCAACCATTCTATATTAGAAATGGACAATAAACCTAAACTAGCATTATTTCTAATTGGTTCCTTGACATTTGGTGAATAAATTCATCTTTAACAGTTTCCAAAAACGTTTCTGCCTTATGGTGGAATCTAGCATTTTCCAGTCAATATTTCTAAAATAAAAATCACCCATAATTATAACTTCACTAACAGCTGATATCTTAAACTTGCTGTAAAATTTATTGCTAGTTTCATCAGTTTCATCCAATGGTCTGTAATAAATTCCTACTAAAAGTCTTTTACCCTTATATCCACTAATATAAACCCAAAATGGATCCAATCTCCTTCCTACTGTCTTTGATATCTTCAATTTCAAAAGGATGTAACTCGCATTTTACACACAGAACCACTCCTACCCCTCTCTTTACTACTGTGTCCCTATTAAATCATGTTTCTGTTATTTCCATTATGTCAAAATCTTCCATTCCCACCAGTGCTATAAAGTCATCTAATTTATTTCCCACCATAAAGTTCCCTCATCCCACTAAATTGATCCCACAAGTCCAACCAGCTAACCTGCTCATCCTTACAAAGTAATTTCAGCCTAGCATTTAGCCCTATTCAAATTTTCATCTCCACAATTAATTCTTGGTAGTATCTCCAACAAAATTAATTTATGGACTTTTATCTTTAGATGCTTTTATCAGCTTCTTGTAGTTATTAATTAGCTCATTTGAATTACTCTTCCCTATATTATTAGCCACTACATGCACAACAAAATCTGTTCCTTTTGGTTTCCCTCCCTGTAATGCATTACATGCAATTATTTTTCTCATGCAACACAAAGTAAGGAAATTAAGTATAGGTGGTGATCAGGAATTTAATCTTTATCAAACTAGGCAAGAAATAATTTTCAACAAAATATATAATAATAATTTTCCTAACTTTTTTTTATTACAAAACTGCATTTCAAGTGAAAATTATTAGTCATCAACCTACAAAGCTCATGTACTACTATTTCTTAAACCAAAATTTTCCTGAAGCAAACTAATCAGGAGTCTCAGTGTATGTGCTACTCCTTGTTCCTTTTTTTTTTTTTGGCTATAGAAGTGCACAAACTATTAGATAATTTTGTTTATAGAAATGGTAATAATACATAATTAATTAAATAAAAGTTCCTAATCAGTAAATAAAAATCTTAAAGTATGCAAGTTATAAGCAAGTTAAAAAAGTATTTAAATGTGAAATCATTATGTAGGGTTACAAGAACATGAATAGATATTCTAGAGATCTATTAGCTGTAATGCAAAATTGGACAATGTTGCATTGGAAACAATGGCCAAATATGACATGGGAAACAAGTATATAACTTACTTAGAATTACTATAAATTAACAAAAAAAGCAAAAGTGGCAATTTAATGTCAACATAGTTCCAAACAACTTACATTGTACTGGCACACATGTAATGCAATCTCTTAAGGTAACTTTAAATTTGAATCTTACTAAATTCAAGCATATCGATTGAGAAAGTGTACTTACCTTTCATTCATTTTAAATACTTATTTAAATAAAAGTAAGAAGTAATATTGAGTATATCTTACAAAAAAGTAAAGTTTCCCATTGGTTTCTTAAAAACAAACTATAAAACTTAATGTATATGAACTAAATTGTTTAGTTTTCTTCTCACTCTTTAAGGAAGCAAGTTTTTATAAAACTATTTGTACCTATTATGAAATAAGCAATTATTGATTTTTACATAAGATGGACAAATCTAACCACTTCATACATTTCAGTTCCATTAAACTGTGCTCAGGAGATATGATTTTCTTACTACTTAAGATGTAGTGCATTTATTTCATTGTAATTTTTGTCTAGCATAATGTAAAAACTACAGAGATATAAGGCCTTACTTGACTCCATCCTTCCACATGAAGGAAAATAAGTACAAACCCTGCTATAACCAGGGACAAGCTCAATAACATCAAAAACTGATGGACCTGTGAATATAGTAGAAATATGTCTTTAGTGAAATCACTGTAGGACAGGTGAATAAACGTTTTAAAATTATAAAAAATATTAAGTATAATGATGATGAAATATTCTATTCACTTTACTTCACTAGACCTAATCTCTAAATTAACAGATGAGGATTATAACCTAGCAACAATCTTGTATGGTGTTTGTTTCTTATTAACAGATAAAGGTCACACTGTGAAGGTCAATAATGTGAGAGTTATAACAGAATTAGTTTTGCAGAATATTTTATAACATAATAAAGACAGTAATGAGAGAGAGAAACAGGATGAGTTCTTAAAATGAACATTAAAAGCACTTGATGTTTCACAAGATGTGTCTAGTATTGATTCATATATTAAAATGAGTAAAAGTATGAATGAGAAAAAAATGAAATTCCCCAAAACTCAGAACAACAACAAAAAAGAACTCAATATCTTATGGGTTGTGCAATATTGATAAATTATGAATAAAGGTGGGAGTCTGAATGTGTTTCAATAGATTAAGCTCACACATGTTCAAAATATTTCTTGCATAATTTTTTTAGTATTTATAAAATGAAATAACTGTTCAAAGACCTACCAAAATGATAATAAATAATCATATTCTAAAATTATTCTTTAACTGAATAATCCATATTAGAAAAGATTCAAAACTAAGTTTAGACAGTTACCATTTTATTTGCGGTAATTTGTAAGATACTTACAGCAAACCAAGTTTTCATTGTGCAAAGTGTGTTAGTTTGCCACACTTGCTTATAATGTCTTGCTATTATCATAGCAAGACTTACAAATCCAATCCAAGCTGTTACCATAAAGCTCCCTATGTGAAAAAAAAAGAACTATTTCAAAGTTAGAAATAAATTTGTGTACACAAAGGTGAATGAGGTTTGAGATTTTGTCTGTTTGACATAATACAAGATAATACTGACTTGTACAACTAGTTGTTAATACTGTTGAAGTAACTCTTAAAATGTATGCATGAATAAATTATTTGTAATTTCAAATAAAAAAATATGGGAAAAAATATGCTTTATCATAAAATAAATGTATCAATCTAACGAAGGTTGTTGGTTAGACCTTAACTTCATAACTTAATTCAATTACCACTTTTATACTTAAACATTTTCAGAAAGAAACTAAGAAAGCTTGAACAAAATATTACAAAATAAGAATTATTTCTGTTGCAAAGTTTATTTACTTAATTAAACATTACTTAGTTTAAAAAAAAAAGAACGATATCAAATTTTTACTTACTTCTAAGGAGGGATATTATGAGGTTTAACATATATTTCTTTAGATCCATTACTCTCAGCTACGTAAAATATAGTGTGACAAAGTCGTAATTGTAAGATATTTAAACTTTTTTTTTGTTCTTCTTTTTCTCAGTGAAATCCTAAGAAGCATGGACTTAAAGAACAGCAATTAATATCAATAATTTGGGGTGAAAGTTTTTTTTAAAAAAAGGTTAGGCAGGTGAAAACATAAAAAAGGCAAGGTAGCTCAAAAAGTTGTGGTACTAGTACCATTTTAAAAAAATAAATCCAGAACTAAGTAACAGAGAGCACCATTACAATTTTATCCTTGCCAATAACTATTTTCTGTGTTTATTACCATGTAGCTTAATGAACAGTGGCACCTTGTCACCTTCCACTGTAGATATCAACTTCAGATTTACTGGTTTATCCGAGACAATTCTTTCATTATATTTCCACTTAACTGTTAAAAAACAGTAAAGTTAAGCATAAAAACAAACAAAATCATCAATTTTTGTGTCAAAACTAAATGTTTGATTTAATAAGAAGAACTTCTGTTTTGTACAAAAGTGATGTGTGTATATCCTCATGCTACACTTGTCTCTAAAGCAGTACAATTAAACATGAAGTAAAAACAAAGGTGAACAATGATAGATGCAGTAAAATGAGAATTTCAACTCCATAATATTTGAAAAACATTGCATGAAAGAACAAATTGACTAAATAATCAAAGATGTGGTTTGTGGTTAAAGAGTTTTATAATCTATTTAAGGCTCAAATATTATAACATATCTACCAGGTACCTGGCAATAACAAAACCTTGTTGAAATGTTGTACATTTGTTACTATATTAAGCTTGTAACAGTTTTGGTTTTTTTTATTACTCGTCAAGTTACTCTAAACTTTATTGTGAGTACTTGACTCTTGTTTGTTGGAAATCAGAGCATATGAGTACCACAAGATCACAATCTGATGAATTTTGCACCTGTAACTTGTGATCACATACAAGTGTAGTCTCTCACCACTGTTTTACCAAATTGCAATGTCTAGTCATTTAGATTCTATAAAATACTGCCATAAAATTTTTGCTCAAAAGAGAGAGCTAGCTGTTAGAACAAAATCATTCCTTCTGAAGGACAGAATGTGTCATCAAAAAGATAATCATTTGTTTTCTGATTCTTGAAATTCCATATTTCCCAAAGAGCAGGCACAGCTGGTTTTATGAATTTTGTGACACACAAATCAGTACTTACTAAAGATGTTAAATAAGTGGAATTTCTTGAAATATTTACACAAACGTTTTCCTTAAATTTAAGGGAATAGCAGTTTCTTTGAAACTATCTTACCACTGTTCTGTAGCATTTTGTTTATTATTCAAAGCTTGTTTAGTAGTTTAAACAAGTCTCCTTTATTGTTAGTAATGTCTCATTTTCTACAGTTGCAATAATCATGAACAAGTTTTAAGATACCACCACATCACAGTCAACTAACACACTTTTATAATACTTGAACTGTTTTTAAACCTTGGATTATTGCATTATACAATACATTTCTTTTCAAATAAATATCAAAATGATAAAGTATTATAATAGCTACTTAAGGAATTTTAAAGTTTTAGTTTCTTTCAGTTACTCAGTTTCTAGTTCAACTTTAAAACCAATCAGGCCAGTCTTAAGCTCATGTAGCCACATTGTATCAACATCTCTCTAGTTTTTACCAAATCACATTCTATGCTTCAAGTTGATTTACACTATTGGTTACTTGTGAACCAAATGTTTTCTTCATTGTTTCAAAACTGAAATTTATAAATCTCGCTTTCTAGGCAAGTTCTGAATACTGACTTATCAAAGTAGGTTACTTGTAATCTAAATGTAAAGGGGTATTGCCTTAGACTAGGTTAAAATCAGAAGGTACTTACCGCCTTCTACTGTTGCAGGTCCTTTGATGAGAATAAGATAATACCTTTTACCTATTATGCTGTGAACGGTGTTTTTCCTGGTAGCAATAACTTTCTGTTTCCAGTGGCAGGACATCACACCATCCATATACTCTCCTGACTGATCGTAGATACCAACAAGTTCCTACAAACATATCGGTCAAGAGTGGTTATGTAAACTGAGGATATAAAAAGACAATATCTTTAAGATTTCACTAGTTATAACAAAGTCTTCAAAGATATTTTATTTCTTTATCAAAATAAGCTAACCAACATTAAAAAGATTTATTTTTGGATAAACATAGTATTCTTGTATATCTATACAAGGATATGTTGTATAAATATGCAAATTTATCATTCTAATATAGTTGAAGAGTAGAATAGGTGAAATAAATAAATTGGTGGGAAAAATTAGCTACAAAAGGGATGGGAGGCTATTAAAAATAATTTTTTTTTGCATTTTGGTTAGGGAAAGATACTTTAAGAACAGTAAAAATCACGATATTTTGTTTTACTTTAGAACAGAAAACTTTAAATGATTTATAAGAAATATAATAAAAACATTATTTTAAAATGCATCTATTTACTAACTAATGTCAATATTTTTTTATTTTTATAACGTCAACCAGATTTTTGATTTGTATAACACTAATGTAACTGATTTCATAATGGAAAACACAACTTTTTTATTTATAATTAAACAGAATATAATATACTTCTTCAAATTTTTTTAACTTTCCTTCAAGATATTATATTTCAACTTATTTTAGTTTCACTATAATTTTCCACTTTGGAGACAATATTGTTATCTTATTCTTGAATTCTAATTTCTGCTTACACTAATTGCAAAGTTCTTACATTATCCAAAACTTCATTTTTATATGATGAGTTAATGTTCCAACTCTGTCGAACAACAACTCTTCCATTTATCAACATACATTCAGTCACACTGTCTTCACCCTGCTTTAAAAATGATTAATGCAAATGAATTAATATGTAAGCAAAAGAACTAATGTAATTATTAAGTCTTGGTTCAAAACATCTAGAATGGGTTCTAATGTACTTCTTACTTATATAGATTACACATTTTATGGTTGCAATGAATTTCTTGCATTAATACAATGTCTTCTCTTTTCATTAATAATTAGTGTCTTGCACTCACTAAATTTTCTATAAATTTGAAAAAAATATATATAATTTTCCTTAAATATGCAAAATATAATGATTGTTATTTAGTTCAACTAAGTGAGATTCCCACTTCAATTTTTTTTATTATGAGAAATTAGATGTTAAATGTTTGTAAAAAAAAATATTTGAAATAAGAGAATCTGGTACCATTTTAACATCTTCTGAAATTCCAACAGCAATGTACTTATCCAACAGCCCTAGCATACCACTCATCTCAAACTCTACCTCACCATTCTTGTAAACATAAGCTAAGATTGCATTACAGCTCTTGTTTCTTATACAAAGTGTAGGCATTCCAAAACAGCTTTTTCGTTTAGCCTCACAGTCATTATACAAGTCTGCAAAGAGTTCAGGCTTTTTCTGAAAAATTGTCATAATTATTATAAAATGCGGGAAAAGTAAGCAATAAACTCAACATTTGTAGGTGTCAGTAATAAGCAATACCTGTTTTATATATCAGAAATGGATGTATAATAAAAATATATAAAAAATAATGTGCATGATATGTATGTATTGAAAATTAACATTATCATATTGAATGACATATCAATTTGGTACGTATTTTGGAATTTCTTAAAACATTTTATTACTTGCCCTATGATCATAATAAAATATACATATAAGCACTAATTGAACACTGAATGCTGTATTTTGTTAATAATTAATATATAAATTTCAGAATTATGAGCAAATGTATTTTCTAAACAAAAAAAGACAGTTATGACAGCTGCCATGTTTTGTAGCATAATTTATTTTAAAATTTTCTATTCAAAAACAACTAACCAGTTAAATTTTGTTTTAAAAATCTTATTTTTACTGACTGGTTGGTCAAGTATGAAAAATACATGATGAGCCAAATTACAATACTCACTGCTGGCTGAGTAGATGGACCAAAAACCCAAAGCGGTAATGAATCAATATTTACCCAAAAGGTCTTAAAATCTTTCACTACTGTGCCCCTAACAATATATAGAAAAAGAAAACAATGAAAAATGGATTCTGCTCATCTGAATTTATGTTAAATAGAACAACTATGGATAATATTTGTCAAACTATTAATATTGAGCAAGTATTTTGAAAATGATATGAACAGTCTCTTAAAATGTATTTTCTGTGACAACATACATAATCTGTTAAAACACAGACCTGTTTACATGTTTCATTAACCAAGCTAAACCTTAAACAAGAAATTACGTCTTTAAATGTAATATATTTATTGTTATTTTACTGCTATTTTTTTTCCCTTCCATACTTAAAATTTACCAATTTTCCTATGAATACACATTTAATTATTATTACCTCTTTATTAAATAAACTACCAAAACAGATCAAAAATAAGAATTAACTCAGTAATTAAAAGCTTATTTAATATACCAATCCATCTAGAAGTACATAACATCATTAAAACAAACTTCACAATAATTAAAAATGCATCAACTTATCACTTGAGCAACCTTGTTGTTAACAGTATTTCTAGTTATAACAACAACATTACAAAGTACATGATTCTGCTTTCCATTACTATAACCTTAAATCTTACCTAAATATTATTTTCCCTTTAAAGTTAGCAGGAGGTATCCACTTTGTTATAAATTCTTTTTTATTTTTCACATTTCCATGAGTCAAGGCATTCTGTAACACAAAGCAGTGAAAATTGTGTGAAATCTTATTTATTTGTAAAAAGGGCTTCAAGCACTTTATTCTCTAATTTATTTCATTTGATTATATTTTGACTTCTACTAAAAAAGAAACACACAAAAACTGAACTGCAGGACAGTACAGATCTTTGCTATATATTATTATTAAGGGTCCACAGTTAACACAGCCTAACTCACTAAGAAGTATACACAAGGATGAGTACATTATATCAAAATAATCCTGCATATTCAAAACCACCTAGTCGCATGAAGATCACAACCAGTATAAAGTTGTTGTGGAAAAGGAAGGGATCACAACTACATTGTCATAATGTTAACAGTTTCACAGCAAGTATGATGCCACCAAAAACAGATCATTTTACAATGCAAAACATTCTTGCACTCAGATCAACAACGTGTTCAGATTGTGGATTTACCATTTATAAGATGTGGACATCAATTGTACTAAATTTAACTGAAAAAAAAAAAGATCAACTTTGGACATCATGACTATTCAAAAAGACCTACAACAAGTTATACACTTGCCATTGTAAGCAAATTATGTTGTCTTGTAGTTGGTGAAAATCCACAAATAAAAAGATCATGGTAAAAGCCATTCATGTATCACAGGCAACAGTGAAAAATAAAGAAGGATGTCTGTAACTCAGTTCAGATGTTCAAAAATTGTTTCTATGACACATCTGTTCAATTAACCATCACATACTTTAAACAGCTAGAGAATGAAAGATATATTCAATATGGAGACACACTGGTCAAGCCACCAAATACAGCATGCATGAATCTATTTGCAATTAGATTGTTAAAACAGATGTTGGAAGACCATCATCCTCCTACACTAGATAGTTTATGATAAGTCTACAGAGATATGTCAAAAGTACGAGGTATGTTCAAAAAAATACGCGGACTGACGTCATAAAACAAAATGTACTTTATTTAGAAGTTACAGGTCTGGGACCCCTTCAAAGTACTCTCCTCCCCAACGCACACCCTTATCCCAACGGTGTTTCCACTTCTTGAAACAGTCCTGGTACGCTTCTTTTGTAATGTCCTCCAGCTCCTTCGTCGCATTTGCCTTAATCTCGGGAATCGTCTCAAATCTTCTTCCTTTCAAGGGTCTTTTGAGTTTGGGGAAGAAGAAAAAATCGCAAGGAGCAAGGTCAGGTGAGTAGGGGGGTGGGGAAGAACAGTGATCGAGTGTTTGGCCAAAAACTCACGAGTTCTGAGGGCTGAATTTCGCAGCAACGCGGTGCATCTTCAATTTTTCGGTCAAAATCTCGTAACAAGATCCAACTGATATCCCACACTCTTCAGCAAGCTCCCTATGTGACTATTTCAAGTCAAAAACATGCTAATGTTTCATTAGAAAAATGTGGACTATATACAAGTAGAAAACATTAACTACCGTAAGTAGCTCCACTGTATTTATATAAACGTAACTTTTTACATCACAAAGATTTGGGGTTCAGCTGAAACTTTTGGCCCCTCCCCCCCCCCTTCATGCATTAAGTTGACAAAATTTCTGGTTCATCAACGATAGTGCTGTTACTTTACATACGTGTGGAGGATTACACTTCTATATATTTTACTTGTACGTAAAGAAATGCTAATAACTTTGGTTATTTACATTAACGTCACAACATAGTTTCTCTATACCCAATCAGAACAATCAAAATTGAATATGAACGAAATAATTTTGTCTGCAACACGTACATGTCAATAGTATGATCAAATCACGCTAGTCACTGGGAAAATTTATCCCCATCTATGTGCAATAGCGATGGACTACTCACACCAAACTAAAATAAAACTATTTACAACGTCCGATAGCCAAATCTAAATGCAATTTCACAAAGATTATTAACTATGCAAGAACACCAACCTAGAACTTACTTCAGTTTATCAAAACCTAATTATAACTGTTATTCGGCAGCTCAGATATTCTCAATGCAATTTCAACTCTTAATATTGTTTTAATATTCTCCACAAATACATACTATTACAGGTTTTAAAAAAGTAATACTGTTATATTTGTTAATCATCTTGGAGTAAAAACTCGATAATATGATTAATATTAGCTTGACCACAAACTTGTACAGTAATTAATAGTTAAAACTGATTCCATGTTATGTAAAAAAAGTACACACTTACTGTATCTATCTGTTTTACATAAAACAGGATTTAAATTATTTTCATTTCACTATTAAGTCTACGGAATTAAAAGGCTAAAAGCAGGGGTTCGATTTCCCTCGGTGGGCTCAGCAGATAGCCCGATGTGGCTTTGCTATAAGAAAACACACACACACACACACTCTTCATTTCACTAGATTTAATTTAAAAATAATGAATCGTTTGCCTTATAAAAGGGCCCGGCATGGCCTAGCGCGTTAAGGCGTGTGCTTCGTAATCTAAGGGTCGCGGGTTCGCGCCAAACATGCTCGCCCTCCCAGCCGTGGGAGCGTTATAATGTGACGGTCAATCCCACTTTTCGTTGGTAAAAGAGTAGCCCAAGAGTTGGCGGTGGGTGGTGATGACTAGCTGCCTTTCCTCTAGTCTTACACTGCTAAATTAGGGACGGCTAGCACAGATAGCCCTCGAGTAGCTTTGTGCGAAATTCCAAAACAAACAAACCAAAAAAAGCCTTATAAAAATCTCTCAGGAAAAGAAATAATAATAATTTATTTATTATATGTACGTTTTTAGTCAACAAGTTATATATAACACACTTAATCATTTTTATAAACTAATATCATTAAAGCAAAGTTCGCATGCACAAAATTGAATAGAAGTTTAGAGTTTACTGTAAAGTGAAATAAAGAAAAAATAAAATACTCTTAATTACTTTGTATTCTAAACGTTTTAAGAAAATTTTGTACCATTAATATGTGTGGAAAACACAATATTGATTATAAAACCACCTTGTTTGCTGAATTGCAATTTATAAGAAGACTGTCCTTGTCCGCAGTAAACTTTCCATCGATGATATGTGATGAGTTAGCTTTCAATCGAGCCTCCAGAAGAAATCCTTTAAATGGCTCTCCTCTTGAAGAAGAAATTGTAACTGAAACTGAAGTTTCTTAAACTTTAGCTTTAAACTGCAAGAACAAATGCTCTCACAAATATTAATAAATAAAAAATAAGACGCAGAACTTTATAGTTCATCTGAAGAGTTTTAAAAGACTTTTTTTTCATCCCCTGTTTCGAAACTCATGAGCGATCTACTATTGCAGGTCTCAGAGACATTGCCGTGACATTTCAAAGGAAAAAGGAAGAACAATAAACAAAACTGTCCTACTTTTCAGTGGTGTATCTACTCTCATATCTTATGGATGTTCCTAGAAGTTTTAGCTGTGTTTATACTAACACTTTATTTTCACACATGTTCTTTATACAAAGTTTAATTTATTTGTTTTTTGGAAAGAGCTCTCTATACGTTTGTCGAAAAAACTCTTTTTGTTTGTTAAAAATAGTTCCCTATTTTTTGTCGAAAAAAAGACCTTCTGTGGGCTCACGTACATATAAAAAGTAAAATACAATATAACGAATAGGTCCTCAATGATTTCTTAGAAATTTCTCATTTTTAAAGAGTATATTTATTCTCTTTGGGTCAATGGGCTTTTTCATCAAGATTCCCTCTTTCTTTCAATAATAATATATACATAAAGGTGTTTACAAAATCCAAGGGACTCATTGTTTGTTCTGACCTGGAAGCAGGATCATGCCCCCCCCCCTACTGACAACATAGGGATGATTGATAAAACTTTTCAGATGAAATCATAGACACATTCACATATAAGCTTTCTTTTGAACTCCATTGGTAGTGATTATTAGTTAACTGTTTTAGAACATAACTTTATTCTTTAAAAAATACCGTAGCCTAGAAACATACCTTTGACCAAATATTTACTAATATATTATTCGAAACATTAATTAATAATGCACATAATTTATTAATATTATTAACAAAATTATAACTTTAAAGTTATTTCTAACGATGTTGCTTCCGAAGACCAAAATCCTTCAACAAATCCGATTTCATATTGCTGTTTTTACTAAAAACTGAAATAAACAACAAAAGCAGATACCTTCCGAGACATTTCCATATGAATCAAGTTTTATCTTCGCTGATATAATATAAGGTGCAGAAGAGTTCTGTGGAGGAACACCATGTTTAGGAATCATTTTTTCACATGCCAGAGGTGGGGCTCCACTGCTTAACGTGGAACTTTTCGAAATGAAAAAGGCTACAGCTATGATGAAAATGAGGGGTAGTCTGGAAAATCTGATGTACTTCATGATGTATATGTATTAAAATCTTGATTGTACAAATTATCTGTAATGAGAACATAAAAGTCAAGGTTAAGGGAATGCTTCCAAAAACATCATAACATTAAGATAAATTACATTTTTTTGAGTTTTAAATTTCTGAGAAGATGCAGATAATCTTCTAATGTTTTCCATGATTTACATTCATGCTTATGCAAAATTACAACAGCTACTCCCCCCATATATGCACTCTCGCAATTGAATATATTCGTTATTTTATGCTCATAATTAGCAGCAATGTATAACGAAGACGTAGAAACAATAAAATATTTAAGACTAAAATGACATTATTTGCATAATAATATTATTTTAATTAAGGTTCACGTGCAGTACTCTATTCTCCCTTTTTTACTGGCTAAAAGAAACATTTTGATTGACGTATTATATTGTACGTTGTTACAAAAATTTGTACTTCCAAATACACAATCAAGAGATTGTATACAAACGTGTAAAAGTTATTTTTCCCTTTTGATAGGCTTGGCATGGCTAGTTGGATTAAGGTGTTCAACTCGTAATCTGAGGGTCGCGGGTTCGAATCACCATCGTACCAAATATGTTCGCCCTTTCAGCCGTGGGGGCGTTATAATGTGACGGTTAATCCCACTATTCGTTGGTAAAAGAATAGCCCAAGAGTTGGCGGTGGGTGGTGATGACTAGTTGCCTTCCCTCTAGTCTTACACTACTAAATTAGGGACGGCTAGTGCAGATAGCCCTCTAGTAGCATTGCGCGAAATTCAAACAAAAACAAACAAACCCTTTTGATAATCACATAGAATATATTCTCATTCAATGGTTTAAACTGTTAAATTTTCATTATTAAAATTTCGTTAAAATCCACTTCTTACAGTTTCTATGTTTGTAGCAAAGCTACACAGTGGGCTGGCTATCTGTATTGTTCCCACCACTGGTATCGAAACCGTTCTAGTGTTACAACACCCACACTTACTGCTGTGTAAAAAGAGCGGAATGGGGGTGGCAACTTTAAAGTTAATCTGTCTTTGAAATATCAAAGGTGGTGATCTTTCCAACTTTTTGTAATTCTATTACTTATTTTAATATGTGCTGTGAAATCTCTTATTTAGTCACACACCATTAGTTTCCACAAGTTCCAAAGCCAAACAGATTAGACCATCAAGTTATTGTTAAAACTTCAGTTTTTTTTTATAAAATTTAAAGCCACTTTAGAGCAAATTTTCATCTCAAATCATATGTACAATAATGATGTGAACTGCAACTTATTTCTTTGGTCATAATTCGCGTCCGAATTAAAACTATGATCTGATCCGAAATATGGAATGCAAGGTAATTTTTTTTCAAGAAAATGGTAAAATAAATTAATTTAACATGTTTAGCAAAACAGCACTCTTAGTAGATTGATGCTATCTCAAAATGAAATGTGTAAACCATCTATAGAAGATCCGGTAACAATATTTGAACTGGTTTCTTAACCTATAAAACTGGATATGTGACGTATCTTACAGTAACCAATCACGACGTAGAAATAGAAGTGTTAAACCAATTAAAACCTTTAAAAGCAGTATAACATTGGTACTTACGCGTAAATATTCATAAATTGTTTTTCTGGAAGTTGGAAAAAAGTTTTGGATGTAGACCAAGGACTTTGTATGAGGTGACTTTGGAATTATTCCTAGTTAATGGTGTTACCGTATTTTACTGTCTCTTGAAAGAGAGAGCATTTTCTTTATTTCACCTAATAAGTTCCTAGAAACCTTGAAGGCTGATAGTCAGACTATTGGTCCGCTCGATTGTTTGCTTTCTGTGCTACAAGGTACTTGTCAAGTAGCCTGCCTAGTCTTCGAAATGCGTGAATGTTTTTATTTTTGCTTCAAAATGATATCTTTGAACAATTTAGCAGGCTTGGCATGGCCAGATGGTTAGCACGCTCCACTTGCAATCTACGGCTCGCGGGTTCGAATCCACGTCACATCAGACATGCTCGCCCTTTCATCCATGGGGGCATTATGTAACGGTCAATCGCACTATTCGTTGGTAAAAGAATGGC
Source organism: Tachypleus tridentatus (assembly GCF_004210375.1). NCBI lineage: Eukaryota > Metazoa > Arthropoda > Merostomata > Xiphosura > Limulidae > Tachypleus > Tachypleus tridentatus. The sequence goes on along the minus strand of NC_134832.1, from coordinate 116,463,307 downwards.
CCAAGAGTTAGCGGTGGATGGTGAAGACTAGTTGGCTTCTATCTAGTAAGTTAGGGACGACTATCGCAGATAGCCCTAATGTAGCTTTGCACGAAATTAAACAAAAAAAGCAAGTGACCAATTTACAGAAAGTTACAGCGAGTAGCTATCTTGAAAATATCACTCATGATTGATGAGCATGCACCTAATTTAATCCCACGGTTGGTGTTTGCCAAACTGTTATTCTCAGCATACCCCCTGGCGTATGCTTACGTGCTTGGTTAATATACTTTGGACTAATATTTAATTAATTAATGTGATTTAGACAATATAAATAAAAGAGCATGCAAAATACTAGAAATTTAAACATTCGTAAGTGAATGCGATATGTCTCATTCCATCTATATTATTCGACAAGGTCTACGGAATATAGCAGTTTTAAGAGAGAATGGTATTCAAGGCAGAGGAACAAGACATGAACTACAACATATATACTTCAAAAAGATATAAATTTTACACAATATTAACTTGAGGTTTCACTGTGGGAAACATCTGTTGTAACATACTCAATTTTGACCTTATAACACATACGCCACCAGGACCGGCGTCACTTATTTTGCTGCTCTGTGTAAACGTGACTGTGCTCTCCCCCTTTCCCCTCCTTGAGTCATCTGTAGACAGCAGCAGTGTCTTGCTTTAACTCTATGCTTTACCGCAGAATGACGATTTTGCTCAACAGGAAATGTTTTGCTCGTTCAGGAAGCAGCTGGTGATACGAACAATGGAGCTTACACTGACTTGGCTGCAGCAAGAAAAATACCTGGTTCATGTGAACAACGTCTTGGTGTTTCGTCACACGTTTGCATCGGTGACTAAGAAACTGAAAACGATATTCTAGACTCTAGAGGATGGAATAATGCAGGCTAGAAGCCGAAACTAGGAACGTGTGCACCGAACTAGAATTTCTTGACCTTTTTCTGAGTAGAAGATGAAGTCTACCGACCCTGCTAAAATAACAGTGGTACAATATTGTCCTTAACCTGTACCCCAATTAAAAAGCCTCAGTTTCCTTAGTTTTGCTTCATATTACCGACAATTTGTGGCTAACTCTTCAAAGGTCGTCGTACCGTCACCTATTCTCACTACAGCTCAGATGTACTTCAGATGGAGCAAGGAATGTGAGCAAACATTCAAGTCTCTGAAATGCACTTAGTAGAATCCCTAGTGCTGGTATATCTATGACCAGACTATGAGGTCTCTCTGAATACTGTTGGATACTATGCAGTATTACCTTAGATGAAGACTAAAGTCGAATGTGTAATTATCTACATTAGTTATATGCTCACGACTCCTGAACATAGATATTGTACGACTAAGAAAAAAATGCTCCAGCTTGTAGATAGAAAGTTAACCACTTGGGTTGTAGCATGCACCAGTGAAGTAGCAAATGAGTTTTAAAACTTCAGAAGGGATGATAGCGCCTTCGATAGTTATATTGCATTATCTGAACCCATAACATGGTATTTATCATAGAATTATCTTACCATACAGTAAGGTTCTGTTCATTTGATGAATATCTTAATGTTGAATACCATGCGGGAGTTTAAGTCATTTACATGTATGTCATAGCAATGACAAATCTTACAGTAGGTAATTCTCCCAGTAGGTAGATACCCCAATTAACGGTTCTTAACCTCTCTGAAGACTCGATGCAGTGAAGCAAGGTGGATCTGGCTCAGTATAAGCTGAAGAACATGGTGAGGATGCATTTAACATGTGCAGGAAGGTACATTACATCATTGTTATCAACTATCGTGCCCTTTGGTTTTCAATAAGAGCTTCAGGCCCTTAGAGCTCTGATGCACAATATTCTACAGACTGGAACAATATAACGACTGGAAAGAACCAATGTGCTATTAACATCTGTAATAATATTTTATGGTGGTTTTACTGGTCACATTCGAGTTGAGACATTTAGTATTAGTGTAAGCTATATACAATGTACCATCAAGAAAAAGATCCAGCCTAAACAAGGTAAACTACAGCAAAGGATTACTTGTTCTCCTCTACTACTCCATTCACTTTGCTAGTCACTTTCAACTATTTCACTGAGTGGGCTGAGTTTATCTATTAATTAATACTTTGATAGAGTCCGCATCAATTCTAATGTGTTGGCAGAGCACTGGATAGACCAGATTGAATAATTTGAAGAGATCCGCAAGGATCCGAGAATTAATTTAAGCAGCCATCACCCAAATGTTCTCTGAGTTGTGTAAAGTGTTATACTGATGAAAATTCGTTTGTTCGTAACCAAAACACTCTCAGTCTAATGGTTTAGCAGGGTGGGAGATACAGATTACCATGTGAATGCTTGCCGCATTTCTTAATCCCAGCCATACTGGCTGGAATAAACATTTGCTATACATCATTATGACTTAAAGAGCAAAGGAAAAGAAAGTGGCAAAATTTTCACCAAGTTTTGGTTTTGGAATTTCGCACAAAGCTACTCGAGGGCTATCTGTGCTAGCCGTCCCTAATTTAGCAGTGTAAGACTAAAGGGAAGGCAGCTAGTCATCACCACCCACCGCCAACTCTTGGGCTACTCTTTTACCAACGAAAAGTGGGATTGACCGTCACATTATAACGCCCCCACGGCTGGGAGGGCGAGCATGTTTGGCGCGATTTGGGCGCGAACCCGCGACCCTCAGATTACGGAGCGCACGCCTGAACGCGCTAGGCCATGCCAAGGCAAATTTTCACCAAACATGCTCATGTTTCTTTAGAAAATCATGTTCTTGTAGATGTAAGCAGACGTTCTACGATACCAAAAGAATATAGGAGTGGACTAAGATATGCAGTAATAGACTCATATGATTATCAATTAATACCTAAGAAAGACTGTCGTATGACAAAAGAGTTAAAATGACAAAACAACTAAGGAATAAATTGCACCAGCGTGGAGACTTCATATAGTTTTGATAAGTATCAGCAGCATGAAAGAGGCTTGTATTTGGTTGGATATGTCCTTATTTCATTTTTTAACATATCATTCCATTGACATGCAAGTTACAGTGATGAAGAAGCGCTGGAAAACATGTAGAACACATCGACAAGCTGCATTAGAGAAGCCTCTTGTGCTCCGGCTTTACTGAGAATCAGATTTTGAGGCTGATAGGTAAACAGAGGTCAAATATGCTGTCTCTTTTCACTTTCATTAACCCAACAAGGAGGAAAAAACTGAGTACTTATCTGGTTGTGTACAATGATTTAAATGAGGAAATGCTGTAGTTAGAATCACAAGGTAGCTTTGACACTCGTCTGAGTCAATTACATCGTGATCGATATGGCTGGGATTACCCAATTACTGACAGTATGGATGAACAATTAGTTGAAAACTTCACGCGTGAATGAAAATGAGTGTTCCTTGCTTTTTAAGCCATTGGGTGATATTTCACAATACAATGTTTAACATGTATTTGGTGATTTCCACTTGATTACCAAAAGTTAGGATGGTTTGTTGGTCATAAAATTAGTTGGACTAAAAGGACTTTGTGATTCTTGCTTTTCGAACTATTAAACAGGGTTTAATTTCAAAAGATAGTCACAATATATCAAATAAAACAGCTCAATTATCACATAAGTTTGAGAGAATGATGGTACTATATGTAATTCCTATAACATCAATAATTTTCACAACTGAAGATGATACCAGAAATTTAAAAATGCAGTTGTAAAAGTATTGTAATTTTTAATTTCTGAGCTGAACTATTGAGTATTTTTGTAAAGCAAAATTTTGTCTAATGTTTCGCGAGAATTATCTGATTTAGCCAAATGTTTAGAGTACCCTTCCTTGTACCCTTATTTATGTAATGAAGTGGTTGTGTTCCACCTAAGAGTGAACTGACATTTATTGCAACAACAACACGAATATTAATCGTGGTTGATGAGAATTTCCTTTGAAAAATCTTGGTTTGGTAGAATTCTGGTAGTCATTATTTATCTGTTTTGTGATGCCAAAAAATAGAATATAATTTGACGGCTCCGAGATGGCAGCATATCATGATACCAAGCTACTGTTATATATTTAGCAAAATCAACTGAGAAAGTTAATGAAAAACTGTATGTGATTTAGAGATAGTCTGTTTTAAGTTACTAACGTAAGCAATTGTGTGTAATGTTGAAATACAATTAAAGCAACATGCATGCATAAATCAGCATATGTGCGAGTGCGATCTTGCACAAGTGTATGAGCATTGCATTGTCATTCATGAGTGTTGAATTCGAGTTTATTAGATTTATTTTATTTTTGTTTCTTCTTGATTTAGCAGTTCGTCATGAGAGAAAACGGTTAGGTTTTCTGTGTATATTACGGCAAGGTAACACCTTGTAATTAACTTGATTTGACTATGAATTCAAAGATCTGTTGCCACAAAAATGCACTTTGTACTTTGAGATTGTGGGCGTGTAATAACGGTGATTGTCAAAACATACCATTCGATTAAACAAGAGTCGGTGGTTGGTGTGATTAATTATGTGCCTTCGCTCTCTCTAGCCTTTTGGTTCTAAATTATGGATGCCTGCAGCAGATAGGAAAGTTTGAAACAAGTGAATAAAGTGTTCTTCAGGAAAGGAACAAACACAAATATGTAGATTATTATGGATCAGAAAGTAAGACTAAGTTCTGGAAAAAATGAAATAAGAATTATGTTCTACAAGAAAAGAACATAAAATTTTTGCTTTTATCATATGATATTGGATGTGATGGTTTATTATTACTATTTTTGTAACCACCATTTTTCAACATCGTTTTGATAAAATATAAGTTTATAGATAAATAATAATCTATACATCAAGACTACTTTTATTCCTACTTATAACTGGTGACTTAGAAAACCTTTGGCTAGAAATAAATCAAAGATCGATTCAGCAAAATAGAAAAAAAAAGGGTATTAGTCTACATTCAGTAGTGCATAACAAAGACAGTACAGACCTTATCTACAAATAGTAATTAAAGATCAAGAATTAGAGTAGCTTAATCCACTCAGGAGTGTACAAAGATTTGAGTAAATCATATTAAAAGAACTTTTAATATCCAAATCAGCAATCCCACAAAAATTACAGCCGAATTAATTAAAGTAGGAAGGAGAAGCATATATACGAACTCCTTTTTTACCTTGTTGAGTGCTTCATCGGCGGTGCAATGGTATCAATAATTGATTGCTTTCAGGAAGGGTACAAAAAGCATTTCCTGACATAAAGTAAAATATTCTTACACACAAACCATAAAGATGTATTAAAATTGAGGATTTAGCACTTTGAATATGAGGATATCTCCTGTAGTCAATAGGATTAGGAAACAAAGGAATGTGGATCAATTTAGGGTACTACCACCATCAAGAGAAAGATATGAAATATGTCATGCATCAGTTTTGGTGAGTAACGTATGGCATCTTGTAAAAAGTGAGAACGTACAAACACAAACGTCTGTAGCAAAAGCCATCGAGCATGCACCTAACTCAGGTGTTTATAAGCTGTTGCCACAACATACCTGTTTAACTATATATTTGTATTAGTGCACAACATATGGTCTGACAACCAAATACAGCCCCCTAACAGTTTTAATCTGGTATTTAAGTATTTTAATATTATAAATTTAAATTAATGGCTCACATTAAAAATGTAAGTGTATTGTTATTTTTTCATGAAGTACAGACTAAAAAGTGTTGAATCTTGTTTCTCATTAGCACGTTTGTAAGCATGTCCTTAGTGTTAAAATTCACCATTGATTCCATTGCATCCTTTATTTGTGAGCTTTTTCGATTAGCTCCCTAGTAATTAAGTGGAAATTCTGCAGACTTACAACGCGTAGTTGATAGAGCATATAAATCATTGTGTAGCCAAACTAAACGTTATTGATTATTCTGTTGTTGGATTTACAAGGCTGTTCCGTTTATTAATTATTATTTAGTTTATTTAGTGATTTAATATTTAATTATCATTTAGTTTTCGCTACAAGAGTGTTAAACGTTAATTATTCCTAAAAGTGTTAGTTGTGAGACATTTTGTTGCATAAATCTGTGCTAGTCGTACGTTGTATATCTATTTTAACTGTTGTACAAGGTTTTTGTAATATTGTTGATGTCATGTTACTCGAAACTTCTAAGTTTTTCATAATGTGTAATATTGTTGTTACTAGAGAAATAAATGTTTTTAGAATTTTGTCACGTTTCATAAATACTCGCAGATTCAGAAGTAAGTCAGTGAAATTAAAAGTGAAGTCAAAACCGTGCGTCAGTTTAACCGTAACGAACGATTTCTAAAGTGAGTTTCACAGCTTGTATTGTAATAACAGAGAGAGAGAAAAAGAATTTGTCTTGTCAAAGGGTGTTCTAAAGTAATTGAACCAAACTGTATTGAATCTGGCGAAAAGGAGACAATAATTTAAAGCTCTGGATACAACAGTGGTAACTAACAATTATAGTAGTTGATTTAAAGTGGGTGTCATAGCCTTGTACTATAACAACAGAGGAGAATAACTTGTCCTCTTGAAGGCTGTTTTAACGTAAATGAACCAGTCTGTCTGGACTTTGACGAAAAAGAGGCAAGCATTTAAAGTTCTGAATGTAATTATAATAAACATTAGTGTAACTAATTTTTTTACATGCTTTTGACTTGTTTTGAATATATTACTTTTAAAAAATGGATTGTGGGATGCCCATTTATGTGGAATGTAGAGGATTTAATCCCTTCTATATCTATTTTTATTTTATTGTTTCAGTAGTCAAATAATTTTAGTGCACACATTGTACATAACATGAGTTTATCCGATCAATTAGCCATCAGTGAATTACGGTTTATAGACGGGAAGAATCATTGGTAGATTTTGTGACGATTAATATAAATGTTATCATAGCCATCTTCGTGGGGCCAGGTGGGTTAAGGCGTTTGATTCGTAATCTGAGGGTCGCGGGTTCGAATCCCCGTTGCACCAAACATGCTCGCCCTTTCAGCCGTAGGGGGGATAGTATGTGACGTTCAATCCCACTATTCGTTGGTAAAAGAGTAGTCCAAGAGTTGGCTGTGGGTGGTGATGACTAGCTGCCTTCCCTCTAGTTTTACGCTACTGAATTAGGGACGGCTATCGCAGTTAGCCCTCGAGTAGCTTTGCGAGAAATTCAAAACAAACCATATTCGTAATAAACAAACGATTAGATCTATAAATTACTCGCTATGTCATACCCCGCGGCATTAGGAGTTTTTCTGTCATTTTTATCAATTATTTTATTTCTGATTTCCGTTTATAATTACCAAGATTTTCTCCCGTGTGTCTCTGATTTGGAGAACATTATTCCCCTGTTGCCTGGAAAAACTACTACAAGTCCCGAGGCTACTACGTATTAGTGTATGGGAAAGTCCAGGATATAGAGGTGCCCAAACGTTTGTAGTAACGAGATAAATAGAAAGGGCAAATGATTCTAAATATTTAGGTTAAAAAAGAAAATATTACAAAGAGAGGTGCCTTTTCATATTTAGAAACTTAAAGAATTTTGATTTCTTGGAAAAAGACCTCATTTTAATTTCAGATTTTGTGTTCCTTACAAACATAGTTTTTTGCTATTGCTGCCATTTGCTTGAACATCGTATAAAATGAACTAATAAGGCCTACTAGCAAATAAAATGAAATAATCGTATCTTGTATATTATCTTCAGCAATTCAGGACAAATCGTGAGAAGCATGGAAGATTTAAAAAATTTAGTTAAACTCCACGACATTTAAAGTTATATTTAGCACTACGTAAACCAAATACTGCTCAGCATACATATCGTGTTACACGAAATTAGACTACTTCCTTGTAGCAGCTACACGTTTTGAGAATTACAGCAACTAGTTTATCGTTTATATTTATGAGAGCTACACGCGATAGCAAGTAAATCAGGTTAACTAGCTTTCGCTGAATCATTTGTTCTTTCTTGTTAGCACTGAAATAGAAATACGAATGGCTTATATAAGAAGTATTAAAAATGTAATTCTTTTATACTAAACGCTTTGTAACTGGACTGGTGTTTTTGCTGTTTTGCTTTTTAGTTTATTTTTATTTTTACTCTTAACACAAAGGTACAAAACGGGCCATCTTTGATATGTCCATTAGGGTATTAAAACTTGATTTTTGATGTTATAAATACTCAGATTCACCGCTGAGCTACCAATGGGGAGGGATGAAAGGAATATGACTGGACAAACTAAATCATTAATCTTTTGACATTTATCTTTTCATTGTGCATAACGTGTACTATAAAATATTCATTTATGGTAACTTAAACGTTTACTTACAATATGGCACTTCTAGCAGAACGTTTAACTTGTGAAGAATAATCATGGAAACAGCTTCTTAGGCCCGGCATGGCCAGGTGGGTTAAGACATTCGACTCATAATCTGAGCGTCGCGGGTTCGAATCCCATTCGCACAAAACATGCTCGCCCTTTCAGCCATGGGGACGTTATAAAGTTACGATCAATCCAACTATTCGTTGGTAAAAGAGTAGCCCAAGAGTTGGAGGTGGGTGGTGATAACTAGGTGCCTTTCCTCTAGTCTTACACTGCTAAATTAGGGACGGCTAGCACAGATAGCCCTCGTGTAGTGTTGCGCGAAATTCAAAATAAATAAACAAAATAAAAAAATAGCTTCTTTCAAAGCAGTTACAGTTCTTTTGTGATGTCAAACAATCTGTAAAACTGAAAATGATTAGTATTTTGATTGGGATAATAGCTAAGCTATACCAACGTCTCCAAGTTTAGTGTTTACCTACGGATATATAATAAGAGAACTTTATATTACCGAAGTGTTCCAGACTTCAGTTGTATATTGCTATGCTGTGTGTGTAGTTCTGTATGGTAGAAAATAAAACGATCCTATATATGCGCTGTATAAATCACACACAATGATTCATGATAATACTATGTGATTATTATTTTCTTTGTTTGTTTTGTTACAATTTTGGAACAAACATGCCCCCCATCATCCAAGATCGGGAAACGTATTCAAATGGAAGTTTCTATTCGTCATAGCACAGGGCTCCAAATTGCAATGGTGGTCCCAAGAGAGGGTAAGGTTTTGTCTTCTTTCCAGCAAGGTTATGGGCAGATGTACATACTATACATTTTCAAAATCGTCAGATGTTAGTTTTAAGTTACCTAAATATGTTAGTCGTATGTTGGCTACGAAATTACTTATACAACAAGAACAACAACAAAAACACGAATCCAAACATATAAAGCAAGGGCATTTCCGCTATAATTAACTTATTAGCATGTAAAAACGTAGTTACTTAAACTCTCGACAAGGATTATAACATTTCAAAATCAAAATGTTAGTGTAATACACGAACATTTTCAGAAAATAGTGATCGTGTATAAAGACAGACAAGACTAATCTTTACCCTTACGTATAGATTTTGACCTTTTCAGATTCGGAATCAGTTCTTTTACTTCCAATTTTTTTGAAAGGCTAACATTTTCTATATTGAGTTACAACACTTGGACTTTGACACCCGTATTCAAATATTCATATAGAATGATTTCTATGTTTCAACATTGGCTAATTTGGTTGGTGCATCCAGGGATATGCTCTTTTGGTCACTACACAAATGCGCTCGTAAAAGATGTAGGGATATCTTTTACATATTCGATCGGGTTACAAGGTGAAATCTCCTTCTCATAAGGCTTAGTAGTGATCTTTGCCCTTTGTCGCTGAATAATTTGATTTTTAGATATATATTACATTTATTAAACTATTTGAAGAATACATTGTAAGGGAACCTTTAGAAATTACATTTTAAAACAGAACATACTTCAAATAATTTTATTAAAATGTAATCATTTTTAAAACAAAAACTTACTGGAAACCATTCTTTGCAACTATTATATTCGTTAGTGTACGTTCTGTGTGATACGTTTTATTCTAAATAAAAACTAACTTTGTATTAGTAAATTACCATATCTGTTCTTATTATTTCACGTAGTTTATCTCGCTTTCCTGCCATATTCCAAGAACAAAAAAACTTAATAATTTAGTATTAAGCAACTTAATTTTAGACGTCATATGAAAGTTAACAAGAACTGTTTGAAATGTAAATAATCATTACCATTGCAGGAAAAAATAAAAGCAAAATTTACAATAAATTACTTAATCATTAAAAAGAATTATGAAGAGTATATTATATAACGATACTGCTGTATTTTGAGAAATCTGGTTTCTAAATTCAAACTACCTTGTCCAATTTTTACAGTTGGTTTCTAACTTCACATTACCTTGTCCAATTTTTACAGTTGGTTTCTAACTTCACACTACCTTGTCCAATTTTTACAGTTGGTTTCTAACTTCACACTACCTTGTCCATTGTTACAGTTGGTTTCTAACTTCACACTACCTTGTCCATTGTTACAATTGGTTTCTAACTTCACATTACCTTGTCCAATTTTTACAGTTGATTTCTAACTTCACATTACCTTGTCCATTGTTACAGTTAATTTCTAACTTCACACTACCTTGTCCATTGTTACAATTGGTTTCTAACTTCACACTACCTTGTCCATTGTTACAGTTGGTTTCTAACTTCACATTACCTTGTCCAATTTTTACAGTTGGTTTCTAACTTCACACTACCTTGTCCAATTTTTACAGTTGGTTTCTAACTTCACACTACCTTGTCCATTGTTACAGTTGGTTTCTAACTTCACACTACCTTGTCCATTGTTACAATTGGTTTCTAACTTCACATTACCTTGTCCAATTTTTACAGTTGATTTCTAACTTCACATTACCTTGTCCATTGTTACAGTTAATTTCTAACTTCACACTACCTTGTCCATTGTTACAATTGATTTCTAACTTCACACTATCTTGTCCAATTTTTACAGTTGGTTTCTAACTTCACACTACCTTGTCCATTGTTACAATTGGTTTCTAACTTCACATTACCTTGTCCAATTTTTACAGTTGATTTCTAACTTCACATTACCTTGTCCATTGTTACAGTTAATTTCTAACTTCACACTACCTTGTCCATTGTTACAGTTAGTTTCTAACTTCACACTACCTTGTCCATTGTTACAGTTAATTTCTAACTTCACACTACCTTGTCCATTGTTACAGTTAGTTTTTAACTTCACACTACCTTGTCCATTGTTACAGTTAGTTTCTAACTTCACACTACCTTGTCCATTGTTACAGTTAGTGATACAAAATAGTTCACAATAATACTTTTCACTTTATATAAACAATTATCAAAACAAACCACGATAAAATATTTCCCTGCTGAAAACCAACTGTCACTCCGCTAATAAGCCCTTAGTACTTATACCCATATTCCTAAAACTATGCAACAAATTAAAAATATTATTTACCGATTATACGGAGAGAGGCCTACCTGTCCTTAGTTTTAACATCGGAACGAGAACTTCACCAGTACATGACACAAACTTAGCAATTTAAGTCCTCAGGACTTCATTGTAATAAAATTATAACCTTCCAAAAAACTAGTCCACCCTCTACAAGAATGATTGAACCAGAGCGTTTCCTCCACGTTTACTAAACCAAGTAATTACACTAACACAACTTTCTCAAAAACGTTGGGCTTCAAGCAGTAATTGTGACGTCACACACGTTCCATAGTGAGGACTTGTTTCTGTGATTATCAGCATGCTTGCTAGAGAGCAATGAATCGTTTGAGACATAATTTGATTGTCCCACTTTTATTATTTGTAGCGTATATTCTGATTATAAAACTCGTTGAGAAAGAGATTTACAAGAGTTTTCCTTAAAGTGGAAAATACTGCGTAAAGAAGTAAATAATTCACTTAGCACTGTTATTCATTTCGAGGCTGAGAAGTGATATATGAATTAACACATATATTGATAACAAACGACAAAATATTAATTCATGAACCATGGTTTAGGGAAGTGGTAGAATATCGATAGTTCCTGACGAAGCTGTAACAAGGAAATATTGAGTCTGCAGATATAGGTCGTGATTTTATTTACGTTTATAGAAATGTCTCATAATAAATTCCAGTTTGCGGTAAACAAAGTTAACAATAATAACTGAAAACAGTAAACAAATTAAATGTTAAATTAACACTTTTGCTGTCTAGTATTCCAACTTAACTTTTATAAAAGAAAGATATCAAACCATACTTCTGAGTGACTTAGATATCTATGGATAAAAAAGATTTTCTCCATCTTCGAGACCCATATTTTTATAAATCTAATTTATATTATTTATCGAAATTGCAACATCTTATATTCATCTCTCCATTAAATTTTGATTGAAAAGATTTGGTTACAAATGTACTGTCGTTTTACTTTGGCAATACAAAACAATAGTTGGAAACTCGTGACAAATAATTAAACAATAGAAAAACTGTGCTTTGCAAGATTTGTTCTGTTTTTGTAGCTTGCCGTCAAACCTTGTATTACATATTTGTTTTGAATATTTGTTTGTTAATGAACAAGAATAAAGTACTCCTTCACATTCTTCTAAAATATTGTTTTCCAAACTGATATGGGAAGGATGGCGAGGGAAGTAATGTGGGAACGTGAATACGTTTCTTTAAGTGCGAAGATACACAATGGGCTATCCGTTCACGACGGTTATCGAATCTTGATTTTTAGTGTTATACGTCCTCAAGTTTACCGTTGAATTACGGGAGGCGGAAAATAAGAAGATTAATGGTTGAAATAAAACATAATTATACACTTACCTGTACCATAGGCGCCCTCAGGAAGGAGCAAGAGGAGGCATTTGCCTACCTTTATATTTGACTAAATATTCCACATATTATGATATAAACTTAACATCCTAGTTAAAATAAATTTTGTTTTGTAATTTTTACTAAAACAGTAAATTGGTGTTAGAATTTAAGCACGCATAACACATTACTTTAGTCTGTTGATTAACACTGTAAAAGTTGATCCTCTAGATGAATGTTTTGCCCCAACCCCGAAAATATTTCTATGGGCACCCACGTTTGAGCCGGTGGTGCACTGTACACCTTTTAGTATTTAGTGATAATTGCAAATGGTTGTTTTTTTTTATATTAGTATATATGGATGGAAGTCGTAGAGTGCCAAAAAGAGAATCATTCGTAGAACTTTGAGTAGGCCATGGTTTAGTGGCTAGTGTACCTGGCCTATGAGTCCAATAATTCGTGGTTCGTGACCCATTTCCGCGAAAACGCGCCACACAATTTGGACTGTTGGTGTGCTACAGTACCAGTGATTATCAAACAGAGTACCTCAAGGGTTGGAAATATTGCTTTACTTCTAGTCTTTCAGTTTAAAATTAGAGACGGATTCGAGTAAGTAGATCTTTGTGTATAATTCTGAGTAAAAATGTGAAACAAACAAACTTAGAATGTTATGGAAAACAACACAATATAAAAAGTTCAAACCTCTTCGATGGAGTTGTCAGGGAACTAAAAATAATCACGGAAGAATCAAAGCAATCACCAGTAGCTAAGGATAAAGAAACAGAGACTAACATAACAGCAAACCACAAATTCCAACATTATTGTCACCAAAGCTGTACACAGTTTCATTCATAAACAAAAATACACTTAGAATAACACTTTTGAAAGCCACCAACATAACCCAGTTTTGACACAAGCCATAATAAAAAATCTCACCTGAGTTTAACCTTATAAACATCAAACTAACAATATTTCTATACGAACATGTTTTGAGGGTCTCACCTCAGCGGCAGGCGCTTATTCACACACACACAATAACACACTTCAAAATAACATCTAGACTGTTTAGATATGTTGATACATCATGAAGCCTCTCTCGCAGTATTGGTTTTTAATTTATCGCAAAGCTACATGAGGGATTTCTGCGCCAACCGTTCCTAATTTTGCAGTGAAAGGTTAGAGGGAAGGCAGCTAGTACACTAACTGTTAGACTACTCTTATACCAACGAATAGTAAAATTGAGCGTAATATTATAAAGCTCCTACTGTCAAAAGAGAGAGCCTGTTTGGTAGAAAGAGGATTCGAACTGGTGACTGTCAGATTTTGAGTCAAAAACCTTAACCATCTGGCTTTGTTAGCCCCACTCACGATGTAGCTAGAAGTATACACTATACAGTGGAGCGCCGTTAAGCCGCGGTATTTGGGGGGTCAACCTGCTTAACCGCGGCTTAAACCTTTGTGACTGAAAAGCCGAAGTCGCCAACAGCTCCGCCGAGGAGCCTTATCCGGGCCGTTGCGTGATCATTATATCGGATTATCGAATTAAAAATAATACTTTAATTATTGATCACTTTTTTCACGGATTTACCGCGGATTAACTTTAATGTATGGAGAGGTGTGATTCGGTAACAATGGTGGCCTCCATAAAGCTGACATAGAGAGCGGATAAGGTAGATTAACGGTCGATTTCTATTGTAATATATTTTATTTATTTCCCAAATTAAAGCAAATCCTTTATAAATATCCCCTTGAAGTTATAAAGCCAGGATTAAATTCTTAAGCCGCGTTTTTACGCGGTGAGCCGCGATAATCCTCGCTCACAAGACTTGCTACAGCGGCTTAAGCGATTTCGCGGTTTACTGGTCCGCGGTTTAATGGCGCTCCACTGTACTGTGTTGTATGAAGCGTTTCCAACATATATGCGTACCTGGAGTTCATTCAACTTTTGATTTTTCCGTTTGTGAAACGTAAAGATTCAACTATAGTTTCTCACACATCACAATAACATAACTTTGAGAATTGTGATTAGGTGTAACCTACTTATCATCTTCACAGGTGGATTAATAAATAGACTGATGTATCTATTTATTTTTTTAAAAGACAAATTTCACTCACTTAAAAACTAGTTTTTGTTTGTTTATTTTGAATTTCGCGCAAAGTTACTTTTATACGAGTTCATGTAAGTGGATACAACTGTGTCGGAACGGGTTTTAATTATGTCTAAATAAATATCGAGTTTTGAGCATCAAAAACTATGTTCCACTATATACAGAGACGGAACTAGCCTGGGGCAGACGGTACAATGCCCTAGGGCTCGTGACTCCTGTGGCCCAAGTCTGGTCTTCTATAAAAAAAACAACAAACGATTCCGATAACTTTTTGCCCCAGATTTCCTGAACTTTGTGTTCCGCCACCGACTGTATATACGTATTCATACATATCTGTGTGATTCTCAGATAACGAAGGTCGCTGAAATTAGTTCTTGTGGTCATCTAGCAAGTAGTTAATATATTATTGTTTCCTACAGGACTGAATTACAAGGTACATTATATAAACAATAAGTAAAAGTACTCGTCCCAAATAACGGGAGAAGTTTTAGTTGGCCCGACATAGCCCGGTGGTTAAGGCGCTCGACTCCTTATCCAAGGGTCACGGGTTCGAATCCCCGTCACACCAAACATGCTCGCCCTTTCAGCCGTGGATACGTTATAATGTGACGGTCAATCCTATTGTTCGTTGATAAAAGAGTAGCCCAAGAGTTGGCGGAGGGTGGTGATAATTAGCTGCCTTCTCTTTAGTCTTACACTGCTAAATTAGGGATGCCTAGCGTAGATAGTTCTCGTGTAGCTTTACGCAAAATTCAAATCAAAGTTAAACAAAACAGATTCAAATTAATTGCTATTATAGAATTATTCAGCCGTAGGCTAAAGTAGCACGAAAAAGGCGTGTACACGAATAATAGAAGTATGTCTTATATTTAAGTAGGACATGTTTAGTATGAGAGTTTAAAGTCAGTGTCGCTTTATTCGTGCCCAAAATACTTTTAACAACTAGTACTGGCCAGGTGGTTAAAGCACTCGACTTGTAATTCGAGGATCGCGGGTTCGAATCCCCATTAGACTAAACATGCTCGCCCTTTCAGCCGTGGAGACGTTATAATGTGACGGTCAATCCTATTATTCGTTGATAAAAGAGTAGCCCAAGAGTTGGCGGTGAGTGGTGATGACTAGCTGCCTTCCCTCTTGTTTTACACTGCTAAATTAGGGAAGGTTTGCGCAGATAGCACTCGTGTAGCTTTTCGCGAAATTCAAAACAAACCAAACGAAACAGTTAGCAGCTGTCCCCAACGGAAAGGTTAATATAAATATACACATATAGTATGACTATTCTTGTGTGTTGTCCCAGAAGTCTAACAACTTATCAGATGTTAACTAACGACCAGTTTGTATACTTTTTTAGCTTGGAGAGAAAATTGTCCAATTCAACAAACTTTTAAATGTCGCCTTCGTTGTTTTTGTTCCATGCAAGCAGATACATTGTAAAGACCGGTTTCACGTTAATGGTTGCATGTAGGTAAGCTAATGGATACTGGCATAAGTATTAAAGATCTGCGCAGAAACTTTCATAACAGGAAGGGGAAAACGTACAGTATACACAGAGCTGTTCGTAATAATAAGAAATACATAATACACAGAACTGTTCGTGATAATAGAAAGTGGAGAACACACAGAACTATTTATAATGATAAGAGGAGTATATAAAGAATAGTTATTAATTAGTAATCAAAGAAAGCGAAGTATGTATAAATCAGTTTGTGCAGAACAGACTGGAATACTAGAAAGTGGAGTATGGATTTGGGATGATACATACATATATATATGAGTGTTTGTGCAGAACAGACTGGTGTACTAGAAAGTGGAGTATGGATTTGGGATGATACATACATATATATATGAGTGTTTGTGCAGAACAGACTGGAGTACTAGAAAGTGGAGTATGGATTTGGGATGATACATACATATATATATGAGTGTTTGTGCAGAACAGACTGGAATACTAGAAAGTGGAGCATGGATTTGGGATGATACATACATATATATATGAGTGTTTGTGCAGAACAGACTGGAATACAAGAAAGTGGAGTATGGATTTGGGATGATACATACATATATATATGAGTGTTTGTGCAGAACAGACTGGAATACTAGAAAGTGGAGTATGGATTTGGGATGATACATACATATATATATGAGTGTTTGCGCAAGACAGAAATAGGGCCATATAATTACCTTTCTAAAATAACAATGTTTACTTTGTGTTCCTAATTTAAGAAATGATTAACTGAATAATTATTAAGGTAAATCCTGGCTTTAGTTAGAAACTAAAACACTTCCTGTTTTATAAAATACTTTAGAATACGAGGCTATATCTTTACTGTGGTATGGTACAATGTATTACTTTCATAAGCTTGGCCTTACACGAAGTAATAACGTTCATCAATTTTCATATATATCAACAGGAAGAGAACTGAAACATGCACTTACTTATCCAGGACGAATCAGAAAGGGATCCACCACATCAACTGCTTTCCCGGTGCACGCTTTTACCTTCTATAACGAACGTACGAAAAGTTTATTGCTAACTGACTACGAGCTTTCGACCGTCACTCTAAGACTTAACATAATAACTGATAGATTTAAAACGAGGATAAAGAGTTAGAATTTATTTTAAAGTACTTAACTGTAAACTGAGTAAAAACGTTGAACGAGCTATGAGGAGTTGCCACTGTTCATTCCTTTTCACTCAAGCTAGGTATGGCGCCACGCTACTGGGAGTACACACACTGTCCTCAATTTCCATACCCGTAAGTGTAACGGGAACTTTCGTTCTGCATTTTTTTGTAACCATTAAACTCGCAAAACAAACAACATATAAATAGTTTATTCAGATTTTTAATGCTCGTTTGTTTTAAGGTCATAATTGTGTTTGTTACACCAAAGTTTCGATACATTTTGACCAGAAACATTTTAAATTGTTCAGTAAATTCTTTATTTTTGCATTATATGCTGAAGCCCCTTCCCACATGTATATATCAGAAATACGAACCAACCAACGCGGTGATTAATCGTTGGCAGTGGATATATCTTACATACTATATCTATATATATACTTTTATAAAAATCCTAATTAAACAAAGCATCGTCAGGTTACTCTTTCGTTTCTTTGAGGTACCTTAACAGTTTCCTATTTAATTATATATAATTAGGAAATAGCTTCTAATCTTGAGAATATTTCTTTGCAACACTGCAAGTAGAAAAAAACAAAACATATTGATCTTTGGTTTGAGCAGATGCACCCATTTTTGGTGTAGCAATTGATAATAATCGTTTTCTGGTTGGTTGACCAAATGCCATTGTTCACACGTGACTCCTAGTGTCTAAGAAGATGAGCCGATGTTCATGTTAATTCGAATGAACAGGATGACATTAATAACATTCTTATTTATTCATCGCTGCATGGTAAAAATGTAGGTTTATTGGGTCTTACTGATAAGAATAATTATAATTAAACACATTCATCTGCTGCTTGGAGTGGACCTTTTCTAAATGTTTTCCCCCAACATTAAAGTAACGAAAACAATGTATAAAATATTGCTTTGTTCTTTAGTGGATACTTATCATGGGATCAGACAAATGTTCTAAAATCTTTTTGTAAAAATGTAAAACAAGCAAATTTCTAGGGACGCAAGGAGTTGAAAGTTGGAGTGAGTTATTGCCTATGTATATGTGCCGAAACCTAATAAACTTGGTCAAAATAATTTAATAAAATCAGTTACTTTTCTCTCGCTTTGTAATCGCAATTAATCAAAACAAGAAAGGAATCGAGTTTGCAAGTTTCCTTTTTGAAGTCTGGTGCAAGAGCTTATATCTTATCTGTAACATTCCTTCAAATTACATACCTCATTAAAAATCATTTTCGAGCCCAGAACTTTTCGTTAGTATACATTAAAAAAATGTTCCAAAATGTTCCAGAGAAAGAGAGAAACAGAAGACAACAAATATAGAAGCAAGAGTTTGCTTTCAATTACTACTTTTCTTTTCCAATAATTATATGCAAAAAGGAAACATGTATAATAAAAATTACCATTATAAAACTACGTACTTTATTTCAGATTTCTTAAGAAATATGAAGGGGTTTCCTAAGTAAAGACGTTGTATGTACAGCATAGCATAAACCCAGGATGAGCTTTCTTTCTTCATTACTCATTGCTTATTTATTAACTGTAAAAAATATTTATATACCGTCAGACACCAGCAGTTTATACATAAAAGTTAGTGCAAGTTATTTGCTAATTTTTTTACTTCTTTGTTTTATGTGTTTGTTTTGAATTTTGCACTAAGCTACTCGAGCGCTATCTGAGCTAGCCGTCCCTAATTTAGCAGTGTAAGACTAGAAGGAAGGCAGCTAGTCATCATCACCCACCGCCAACTCTTGGGCTACTCTTTTACCAACGAATGGTGGGATTGACCTCACATTATAACGTCCCCACGGCTGAAAGAGCGATCATGTTTGGTGCGACCGGGATTCGAACCCGCGACCCTCGGATTACGAGTCGAACGCCTTACGCGCTTGGCCAGGCCGGGCCCTACTTTTTTTTTTTTCTACGACAAATTACATTTCAAAACAGTGTATATTACGATATTTTCTGCATATTCATTATAATAACTAAAGAAATGCTACTGCAGTAATTGTTGGAAAATTTCCCATTTTTTGTTTTTTAATTTCATTTATAGCAAACTGTTCCACTGGCTCGTAAAAACTGAACTGTGTTTGGTTTTCTTTAAAAGTAGCTTTTAGCCTTATTAACTTAATTTAAAAGTGCATTACAAGTTTACACTAGGACTAAACCGAGCGGCTGAACGGATGAGTCATGTTCTATGATTGTGAAGTAATTATTCTAAACGTGTAACAAAGATGCTGCTTTATAGCCAGTTTGATTATTTTAACAGATTATTCAGGTAATCTCGTGACACTGTAGATCCAGAAATAGGAAGAATTGCCTCCTGCGTTATTGCACTGATTGAATGCTGGTGGTCACGCATTGACAGAATACTGTATAAAAGAAAATCACTTTATAAATGTTCTCACATACACACTTATTTAAGTTTCGTTACAGTTAAAATGAAAAGGAAACTAAGAGACAGGAAAGAGTTAAATGGGATAAGGGAAACTATTACATATATCAGACGTTCATTATTGAATTTTGAAACTTGAAAGTCAGGACGGACCATATAAAGCTTTAATTTATTTAATTCAAGCCTACCGGTGATAGGCTTAACTACAATAAACAAAATTCACAGGTAAAAGATATTATTGTGTGAGTTTATACACTGTAAAATGCTGTGTGGTTATTAATAAAATAAGAAATAAAACATTAAAAATTTAAACATCACATTTTCAAAGACTTGCATAAGGGAGGACAGCGCAGGACAAAAACATCATTGAAACATTCAAAAGCAAAAACGTTTGGGGTTGAATATAGTAGAAGGGTTAAAAATTCCACATATTTTTTAGTTGTTTCATCTAAACAGGGAAAATATTTTTAACTGATCACACTATTATAAAAGCTGTTATTCCCCTGATGATTAAATAAATATATAAAATAAAACCTTAAAGAATACAACGAATTAAAAGTTCATTATCAGTTGTTGTTTGTGACTTAAGAGGTTTTATGCAAAAAATGTTTCTACTAGCATATTAGTTTATCAGCAAAGTTTTGAATGAGACGAACATGAGTAGCAAACTTATCAGAACCCTAAGCATACTGTTAAAATAACGATTGTGCTTTAAGAGACAAATTTGTTTCAGTGTAATTTTCTTTTAGTCTGTTCTCGGAATTTGTAGAAGATTCCTGAAAGCAAAAATCAACAATATTTGTTTTACAAAAACGCGCTAGGACATTGTTGAATTTTTATAAGCTTGCGAGATTAATATAAAAAGCGGTTAGCCGAGAGACAAATTAGTATTATTACAATTGGTCAGCTACAGTCAATGTGTTATAGGCTTAGGAACCTATAATTGTGATTAACGCCTATTAATCTAAAAAATCCAGAAGCGGACCAGGAACGTTTATAGATTTCGAACATTACAAACCTTTCAACTTCAATGAATTACACCGGATGTTAGAATTTCTACGAGGACATTAGAAGTGAACATTAAAAGCAGTGTGAGGCCAATCAAAAAAAGTAAGCTACTTAGCTTAAGCGAGATGTGACAATATCAACTCAGAATTAATTTGCTTGTCATGGACCTGGACCATAGATTAAATATTCGGTTCTAGACCGAATAGAATACTCGGTATAGTTTGTAGGTTTGTAAGACTCTTGTATATAAACCATCATTTGTAATAACTAACAGTAATAAACGTTATTATAAATTGTGCGTTTTTATGTTTGCATATTAAAATATATTTGCGATAAAAAAGAAATTGCGTGTATCAATCTTGTTGACAAATAACATAAATTTAATACATATTAAAATTTTATTAACTTCTAGATTCAAATTAACGGTTACTCGAAATAGTCATACACAACGTGCGTAGCATAATAAATCTAAAACTCATCTGAAATAAATTATATTACGTAATAAGTAGTAAAAATTAGTTACATACTCTTTTGGCCAACATCTCAATGGTTGTATTTTAAATTCACTGAACGGAGAACCAAACTTGAAACCAAAAATGATCCCCATTCATTTTACAACAATGTAGTGCTTGAAAATAATTGGTTTAATATTGTTGTGTACAAGTTGAATTCAGAGTTTTAGAAAGTACAGGTAAATAGAGATATAACAATGATGTAAAAATAAGATAAAAGTTCGCTAAACCACGTCTTGGTAATCACAATAACCAGGTATTGTATTCTCGAACATTATCTGGGAATTGCTTATAGCATGAGTGAAAACTGAACTAGAAATTTGAGTCTAAGTGGCATATTATGATCATATGCACCCATAAAATTCATATAGAGCTATCCATAATTTTGAATTATTGACCAGGAGGGGACTTCCCTTCCATTAAGGCTTTTCCTGGTATTTTGAAATGAATAATGTTGTTCGTTTCCAACTTTATAATATTTATATAGCTGAAAGTGTGGACCGTGTTAAGTGGCTTCATTTTTTTTTTAAACCCGGAGCTTTTGATCTGAAACTAAAATTAAGCCAAGCTTGATCTATTTAGGTAATAAAGTGAAAATAAAAGAAGAGAATGTCTGAATTAGGTTCGTTCTAAACGATTGTTTGTTTCTTTTGAATTTCGCGCAAAGCTACTCGAGGGCTATCTGCGTTAGCCGTCCCTAATTTAGCACTGTAAGACTAGAGGGAAGAGAGTTAGTCATCACCACCCACCGCCAACTCTTGGGCTACTCTTTTACCAACGAATAGTGGGATTGACCGTACCATTACAACACCCCCCGGGTGAAAGGGCGAGCATGTTTCGTGCGACCGGGATTCGAACCCGCGACCCTCGGATTACGAGTCGAACGCCTTAACACGCTTGGCCATGCCGGGCCTAAATGTGTGTGTGTTTTCTTAGAGCAAAGCCACATCAAGAGGAATCGAACCCCTGATTTTAGCGTTGTAAATCCGGAGACATACTGCTGTACTAGCGGGGGACACCGTTCTAAACGAAGTTACGTTATACATTCCTCTTACTATAAGTTGCACAATAACCCAATTTTTTTGTGTTTGTTTATTTGTTTATTTTATAATATCACGCAAACCAACACGAGAGCTATTTGTGACGGCCCGGCATGTCCAAGCGTGTTAAGGCGTGCGACTCGTAATCTGAGGGTCGCGAGTTCGCATCCTCGTCGCACCAAACAAGCTCGCCCTTTTAGCCGTGGGGGCGTTATAATTGACGGTCAATCCCACTATTCGTTGGTAAAAGAGTAGCCCAAGAGTTAGCGATGGGTGTTGATGACTAGCTGCCTTCCCTCTAGTTTTACACTGCTAAATTAGGGACGGCTAGCACAGATAGCCCTCGAGTAGCTTTGTGCGAAATTCAAAAACAAACAATCAAAACAAGCTGTCTGTGCTAGCCGTCCTTAATTTAGCAGTGTAAAACTAGAGGGAAGGTAGCTAGACATCACCACTAACCACCAACTCTTGGGCTACTGTTTTACCAACGAATATAACGCCCCACGGCTGAAAGGGCGAGCATATTTGGTGTGACGAAGATTCGAATCCGCAACCTTTAAATTATGAGTCAAACGCCCTAACCACCTGGCTATGCCGGGCCATTCGCTTGTGAATATTAGATTATACAAAACACTAAATAAGCCAAAGCATATTGATGTTAAACACTTTTAAGTAAAAATATGATTTTGTGTTTGTAATAAATTTCGATAAAATGTTGACATCAAAAATGGGAAATTAAATGAGGCTACCAAACTCTAAAGATTTTTTTAAACTTTAATACTAGGAAAAACCTTTTTCTGAAGTTAAAAATAGTTAGTGTTTGGTACTCTAAATTAATTTCGTATTTTTGATGTCAACATATTATGGAAATTTATTGCAAACATTTTAGCATTTTTTTATTTAAAACTGTTTAACGTGTTGAAATTACCTTCATTTTATTAAGCATTTTAACATAAAACCAGCCGAATGCGTGCTTCCATTATGCGAAGAGGTTGCGATTCTTCCCAGCATCTTTCAACGCCCCTCTACAACGATAATTCTATCGTCAATTGTTCAGTTGCTTCCCCAAATTCCAAATCTTATATTTGATATCTAACATTGGCCTATATTTTAAAGTGTAATATTACAAATATAACAATAATACAAAAATCACCAAGCAGTTTAAAATACCTACTTTGGGCTAATAAACCACTGTTCATTGGTAAAAAGTATTAGGAAAAAACATTTGTCGCTAAATAAAAAAAAATAAAAAATTGTAGGACTGGCTACTGAACTTCAAAAAAAGGTACCAAACAAGATAAGGATGAAAATGGCATATCACTTGATTCAACTGATGATCAGATAGCAGATTAAGCTTTCTTCGTTTTATATGGAGAAAAAAGTGCCTTTCTCAGTTTTTGAAAGCTTTTTCATTGACAAGTAGGGGGCATGGCATGGCCAGGTGGGTTAAGGCGTTCGACTCGAAATCTGAGGGTCGCGGGTTCGAATCCTCGTCGTACCAAATATGCTCGCCGCTTCAGCCGTGGAGGCATTATAATGTGACGGTCAATCCCATTATTCGTTGGTAAAAGAGTAGCTCAAGAGTTGGTGGATAGTGATGACTAGCTGCCTTCCCTCTAGTCTTAAACTGCTAAATTAGGGATGGCTAGCGCAAAGAGCCCTCGTGTAGCTTTGCGAAAAATTCCAAAACAAACAAACCGAACGTTTCGGAATACACATATTCCAACATCAGTATAATCCGAAACATTTGATTTATGTAAGTGAAACGTTTTTCATCTTTACAACCATGTTTGAACTTATTAACAAAAAACAGTTATATGCAATAAATGTCCCCTTGAAAATGTGTGTAATTTTCACTTAAATTGATGCATTTTAATGGTATTTGAGATTGATTTTACACTAGTTAAATATGTTTTCTACATATCAATTTAGTTCGAAACGTTAAACTCGTGTAAATACAAGGTTTTTCATTCTCATCTGACTAAAGTATGTACGAAATATCATAGTATTAGTTAGAGACTGAAATGTTTCCATCAGAGCTTATTTTGTATTTTATAATTTATTTTTTTATATTTGTTATTTTATGTATGGTATTTCAGCGAAAGTCTTAATTAGAAATTGTTAACTAGCTTAACATTTCAATAGATACGAAAATAACGATTAAATTCTATCGTTTTCTATCCGAGGCAGCCAATCACAAGTGAATGCTGGTTTAAAAGCCCGATGCAGGAAATTCAAACGAGCTTAAAGTTTCCACCGTTTTTGTACAAAGAGAGTTAGCGGTTAGATTTTAAGAAGAAGTATCGTGCGGAGTTAAGGAGGGTCATCTTTTTTTTTGTGTTGTTGTTGAGAGCATTAGAAAATTTTGAAAATAACGAAATATGACCTCTAAACATAAAGAAGATATTCGCCTAAAAGAAATTCCAGATATAGTAACCGATTCCACTAACAAAAAGCGTTATATGAGGGGAAGATTTTTAGGAAAGGTAAGTAAACTGTAACAATTTTTTTAACCTAAACCCAATTGGCTTAATCTAATTAAAGTAAAGACGTAAAGTAGCTTAGCCAAAGTTAAATATGTTTAAAGATTTAATGGCTTATGAAGCGATTCTGACTGAATCAAAATTCACATAACTGTGAAACATGCTCCATGTTTAGAAACAGAAGCTAGAGTCTTGGCTAAGTAATGACTTATTATGGATCTTGTGTTTCAACTGTTACTAAAATTTGTAATATTTGGTTATATAATAATTAGCAATACTGATAGCAGAAACCCACAGCCCTAATCTTGCTTCATTGTTCGTACCAATGTTAACCTTACTGTCGTTAGAATTGTTATGTACTAATATTAAGTTAGTAGCAGTATTGAGTCTATTAATATAAATTAGAATACATAAATAATATGCTGCCAGATCTTAACCCTCATCCAAATTCTGTCCCATCAATAGAATATGGCACTTAAGTAGATGTATACCATGCCAAATTTTCTCTTCTTCTTTATTATAATTTATAAATGTAAGAAGGTAAAATTAGACTAATCTAGTAACTATCAGTCTATTTGCAATAAGTAAAAGAAAAATTACATTATTTCATTAGATAGGTCTACAACTACCTGAAATTTTTTTTTTTAACATTTCAGCACAAACAAAAAAGTATTTTTGCTTAATGGTTGTTAGGGGTATTAACTACATATGAAAAAATGAACTGCTATAAAAACGGCAGTAATAACAGCATTGTCCAGATTCAATCTCTTTTGTGTGTTATGCAAAACGAACAAAATATTTTTTGGAAATTATTATGCTTCCGTAACATACGTGGCTGTTATGTAAAAGATTTGGTGATACGCTGGCAGTAATGCTACCTTGTTAATGGTAGGTACTACCATTGCATTAGGTTGTTGGTATTCACTAAAATTGTTGTTTTATTTGACAAGAAAATGATTTTGACAAAATCTGGAACAAACTTCAAAATATCAACTTGTAATATTAAAATTAAAAACAAAGGTGAAATTGAGACTGCCTTGACAAACACGTTTAGTGAAAGAAAATTATTTTAGGTAAAAAAATAGAAGTAGTTGCATAATTTCAACTTCTTGCATTAAAAGTAAAAGAAAGGCAAAGTTTGGATTGTCATGAAAATCTGGACTTTCATAAGATTAAGAAAATAATTAATACACCTGTTAAGTAGTCTTTAAAGTTTTCATATTAAAATGCATGTTTTAGTCTTTTAGCATATGGTTTATAGACAAAGGCTGTATCTAAACACACTAACATATTTGTTCTTAAAAATTAAACTATGGAAAATATTTTTTTTTCAGTGATTACTAGTGTACTACTGCTGACATGGTCAACTGTGAGTCATAAAAAATGGGTTAATGTATTTTTTCACAGTGTAAAGTGAAGGCTGTCATTAAAATTTACTTGTCAGCAAAAAGCATTAGATAGATTGAATTCAAGCAGACATGTATCAGTGGAAATTTGAGATCTTAAAATTTAAATGTGATTTAATGTATAGTAGTTATACATACTAAACATTACACTTCAAGGTATGTACATATACACCCTATGATCTAACAAGTTACTTAAAACCTTAAATGTATTGTGTAGGTATAGTATTCGTGATGAGTTTAGTGGAATGGGCAGCAACTGCGACGTGAGAAATGTGGTATGCTCTTTTGTGGTAGATGCAAATTATGAAAATGTTAATATATTTATTACCTGTGAGAAAAGTGCACTGCAGTTGAAAGTTACAATAAATAGTTATAACTACATGTAATTTTATGCTGTTGGTAATAAATCTTAAAATATTTTTAAAAATGATTTATTTGACTATGAAGAAGAGTTACAACGGGTAACATTGTGATTTAACTATTATTGTTAGACACATCTGCTTGTTGATACAAGTTATTTCTTGGGTATTCTGAAGTGCCTTACTTGAGGAACTTTTTATGTACTAGTGTGTGGAACTCTTTAGGATTATAATCTGTTCAACTAATTTAGAGAACTGTGTGTATTTTGTGCAGATGCTTGATTAATTTTTTTTCCCTATTTCGTATAAATATATAGTAGTGACTTTATAACTCTAAGGTTGTATTTTATGATGGGAATTGATCATTGAGTGCAACTTACCTAGATCTGAACTAAAACATTAAAGCATGCCTACTTGATGAATTTACTAAGTCTTATGAAAGTACAAGTTTAAGTTTTATAACTTTAACACAGGAAAGCATAAAATATCTGTACTAATAAGTGATCTAGAGAAAAATATGTATGTAAAATGACTCGTTTGGGTTGAGAATTGTTTTTTTTTTTTTTTCATAGAGGAGTGAACAATGTTTCGACCTGCTTCAGTCATTGTCAGGTTCACAAAGAAAGAAAGATGTAACTGACTGGAAGCTGACCACATGTTTGAAGGGGGTTGTGTAACTGAGTGTCGGAATGCAGAGGGCATGCTTAGATGTTTGAATATATAATTTTATGTTATTGATTTTATTATTATTTGTTATTTTTAATATAGGTATAAAGGCATTCCTTTGTATTGGTTTAGTTTAGGCATGAGTTGTTATATAAGTAAGGCTTCTGTGTTAAAAATAATATAATAAATAATAATAATAATAATAAAATAAATAATATAAAATTATATATTCAAACATCTAAGCACGCTCTCTACATTCTGACACTCAGTTACACAACTCCCTTCAAACATGTGGTCAGCTTCTGGTCAGTTATCTCTCTTTCTTTGTGAACCTGACGATGACTGAAGGTCAAAAAGTTGTTCACTCCTCTATGTAAAAAAAATGTTCTCAACTCAAATGAGACTTTTTCACACATGTAAAATATCTGCACTGTTTAAGTTGCCAGTTTTAGAATTTTGACTGTAAATTTCTTCTGAATATTATTATATACATTCTGTTTATAAGTATGATATCATAGCAACAGTTTCATAAAAATTTGGTAATGGTTTCAGAAACTGTCTTTTATTTGTTAAACTTCATTGTATGATGATTTTATTTTTTCTTAGGGTGGCTTTGCAAAATGTTATGAACTGACAGACATGGAAACTAAAGAAGTTTTTGCAGGAAAGATTGTTCCAAAGGCATTGCTTTCAAAACAACATCAAAAAGAGAAAGTAATTTGAAATTTTCATTAGTCAGTTTTTTATTTGAATATACCTTTTACTAACTTGTGAAACAAAACAAATTATTCTATAAAGGACACCATTTTTGTTAGGTGTGTGTTCATTGTTTATTTTTGTTACATTTCCAACTAAGAATGACCTGAGTATTTCTTTTAGTCTGAATTTTCTACTGTATAAAATGTTGAATCTCTTTAAATAAATGGTAAGATTCATTATTGTATTATATAAAACAAATTACATTTTATTAAAAGATTTTGGGAAAATTAAAAATTTTGTTTTAAAAAATTATGCAGATGTCCCAAGAGATTTCCATTCATAGAAGTCTGAACCATAGAAATATAGTTAGCTTTCATGGATTTTTTGAAGATCCAGACTTCATCTACATTGTTCTAGAACTTTGTCGGAGAAGGGTAAGAAGCATTGAGCTAATCGTGGACATTTAGTTTTTAAAAACTCGCAAACAAAATTTAAGTTATTTTAAGTATAAATTTAAAGATCAGTATATGTATACTTACATTTTTAAATGATTTTGTAAGGAGTTTTATTTTTAACTGATTAATAGAAAAGTTTATCACTTAATCTGTGAAAGAAGTAAAATAAGTCAATAGGTTGAAAAATCAGTACTAATGTTTGAGTATTTTGTTTATTATATATGAAGTTCCTTTTTATATTTTAATTATCCTTTTACATGATGCGTATGGAGATATATCTGCTTGTTTTGTCAGATATATTTTTTTTTTAGTCTCTTATGGAGATGCACAAGAGAAGAAGAGCAATCACAGAACCAGAGACTCGCTACTTCATTAGACAAATTGTTACAGCCTGCAAGTATCTGCACGAGCAGAAAGTAATTCACAGGGATCTTAAGCTTGGCAACTTGTTCCTTAGTGATGACATGGAAATCAAACTGGGAGACTTTGGTCTGGCAACACGAGTAGACTATGATGGGGAGAGAAAAAGGTCAGAAAAGTCATTAAAAAACAAACAAGTGATTCTTTTTGAAAAGTGAGCTAAAAACTTAAATATTTTTGCAACCAAGTACATGCAGCAAAATATAAATCAATGTTGTAATTCTGAGATGATAACATAAATTTTATTAATTTAGGCAAACTTGGTAATGATTGGAAATATGTAACATTTGGTATTTCAGAGTGAAGAGACTATTAGAATATTTTATTTTTAATTTATGTGAATGATGTAAAACAAAACTGAAACTAATTTTCATCCTTGGTTTCTTGCATGCTGTTTTGGAAATGTTGAGACAGAATATTGTGGGCATAAAATGCAGTTATTATGAAATCTTGTTTAAAAAAGGAATGATCCAGAATTCAGCCATTTGTTGATAGTTTACACAGTAACTGAATATCGTGCAACTAACCAGACTGTACAGAATCAGTGTAATATTTGTAAAAGCACAGGAACTCAATTTTCTTGGCAATAATGTGTTAAATGCATTTCACTCCCATTAAAAAAAAAAAAAAAAGCTATGATAAAAAAATATTTAGTTATATTTGGTTAATAAAGACTTCTATATAAAACTGACAAAGACAAGGGCACAGTATAACATTTTAGATGGAACTGTATGGGAAATACTGAAGAGAGTATGTGAAATTAGTACTATCGATTAATGGAAGCATTCAAGTAGAATGTCCAGTTTCTTCCAAAGTGATGCTAAGTGACTTAGAGTATGCTTTGTACAAGAAGGATTCACTAGAGATCTTGACAATGGCATTGCTTTAATTGCAGATGAATATGTTTCTTCTAGAACACTAAGGTCATATTAGTAGAAAATGACATTGGTAGATGTGTATAGCTCCTTGGAAAATGCTGCTTAGAAGAGAAAACTAAAAGGCTGAAATAAGAACAGATTTGAAACAATAGCATGAAGTTAGTTTTTTACAGATGAATTCAGGTTTGAATTGTTTAGCAACAAACTGCATAATTTTGTTTGGCAGCTAAGAAAAAAGCAATGTGATTAATATACAGAATCTGTAATAAAGCATGTGTGGAACTCTGTACAGGTGCGTGATACATCTTGACCTATAGTGCTATGGGTTTATACATGTAATAAGACCTTTACTGCTGATATATGGAAGGTTCTTATCCATCATATTTTCTTAATGACTTGTGGATATGGATTTATCTTTTAGCAAGACAATGGCTCCAAGTGTGCAGCATATATGGTTAAAAGATACAAGAATTGTAAACAGACCTATGTAACTCAGTCAACCATGGCTTGATCTGTATGAATATTATTGAGGCTATATGACTATCTGAAAGTGATAACCAAATGATCTGGCCTAATTGTGGGAAGTAATGCAATATAGTTGGAACAATACAACCATACAACAATAAACTTATGATAACATAAAAACAATTATTGTTTAATGCAAATACAAAATACTTGTATATTTTGCCTCTATTTTTTAATAACAAAAACGGTTTGCATCATGTAGTTGCAATTGGTCATTGTTTGTGACTCTGTGTGTGTGTGTGTGTGTATCACCTGTACATTTCTATAATTATTATCAGTATTGTATGTGTTTATGTAAAATACTGTCATGCAAAATAATTTACACCAGTTGATACTCATGCAAGTTTGTTATATTCAGAACATTGTGTGGAACTCCAAACTATATTGCTCCTGAGGTGCTTGGTAAAAAGGGACATAGTTTTGAAGTGGATTCATGGTCTTTGGGATGTATAATGTAAGTTTAAACTTTAACTGAAATTATCTGCAGGAACTAAAAAAATGTGTGCATGTTTTGTACTATATAGGCAACTTTTGTGATTTGTGAAGGCTGTCAGTGCCATATTCATTTGATATGTTTTTTCTGGATAATTAAGTGGAATAGTTTATTGAATGGAGAGAAACAACATTTTAAGTAGTAACAAACTTTTACATTTAATTTCAAAGTTAACATGGTATGTCAGAAGGTCACTTTAGTGGAAAAAAAACAATAATTAATTTTTTGCAAGAAGAATTTTTTAAAAAAATAACCTGAAAAAGTGTTACAAACTCCATTTTAGTTACACATTGCTGGTGGGAAAGCCTCCATTTGAGACTTCCTCTCTAAAGGACACATACATGAGAATCAAGAAAAATGAATATCACATTCCTTCTCGAGTCAGCCTTCCAGCTCGTAATTTGATACAAAAACTGCTTCGCTCTGACCCTATTCAAAGACCAAACATGGATCAACTCTTACATGATGAGTTTATGACATCAGGTACATTTCAGTAAATAAATGTCAAGTTGTGCTTGAGTTGTTTGTGATGTGTTTACTTTAAACCTGGTTGCATTAAAAATAATTAACATTTGTTGATAGCTTAATCCAATAGTTACAGGTTTTCCTGCTTGTAGAAGAGGATATATAATTTCATTGGTAGACTTTTATTCAAAATTTTATTGAACTATTTTATGAATGTATGGCAGTAAGTTTGGCATAAAATTGTACATTATAATTCAAATGTTAGTATTATACACAAGTTAATTTCTTGATTTAAAAGTACATACTAGGTCAAAATTCTTAAATATTGATGTTTTGTGTGTCGCATGGTGTATTAAATGCAGCTTTGATTTAAATCAGATGAATTTCAATTACAAACTCTGTAGCTTCATACAATAAAGACACTCGTATTGCTCAAGTTATTAATACTGACAAGTTAAAATAAATAATAATAAAGAAAAACTTTTCTTTCCTATTTATTGAGATATCACTATATATAATGAATTAAACATGGGTCTGTGCCTACAACTTACATTTTTGGTAATACTTTTTTTTATGTAAATTTACTATGCTCTGTCACAGGCTTATAACCAATTGAAAGCTTACAATTTCCCACATGGTTTTCTCAGTATTCATAAGGTGCCTGTTGGCTTGGAGAGAAGGAGCAGAGATGAAATGCTATTTAAAATATAATTTTTAGATCCAAATACAGTTTAATTACTAAGCCTGATAAATTACAGTTTTGGGGTATTGTGGTATTGTTTTTATTTCAAAATATGGAACCTAAAAAAAATTGTATCTTGCACTTGCAAAATTTGACAAGACTCTCGAGAGTACAGATAAGATATAAAGTTTCCTAAAAAATGTTTGATAGTTATTTGGGGGCTATAGAGATTTTGCAAGTGAATTTGGCAACTTTCTGATGCACAAAAGTATTTTTAAATCTTAAAAGAAAAATTACTTCATGTTGGATAATAAACATCCCCCCCCAAAAAAAAATGCACGAGCAAATATTTTATTGAAACATTTTAAACCTTAATTAAGAAATTTGATTTTTTGTTTATGAAAGTCTTATAACATTTACTGATGATTTTCAAAAATGTCATGAAGATGTGTATTTATAATAAAAAGTTTTATAATATGACAGCCCTTATGGTTATTTTGGTGGTTATGAGCTGGTTGAATTCCATCCAGCCTGTAGTCAGAGTAAAAATTAGTTTAAGTTTTGTTCTTGTATGTTAGGTTTACATTATAATAGTGTCATGAATTTTATTATCATTATGATAAACAGTACTTATGAGGAGTGTGCTGGTTGATTTTGCAGGGTACCTTCCTACTCGTCTTCCAACCTCATGTCTTACAATGGCACCACGTTTTGATGCTAAGAACATATCTATTATATCCACAACAAACTCAAGAA
The DNA here is from genome assembly GCF_004210375.1 of Tachypleus tridentatus. Lineage (NCBI taxonomy): Eukaryota > Metazoa > Arthropoda > Merostomata > Xiphosura > Limulidae > Tachypleus > Tachypleus tridentatus. Next base: position 116,430,597 of record NC_134832.1, on the reverse strand, counting down.
AACCTCTTCTAGAAATAAACAAGGGTGAGTTAGTTTATCCAGTATGTCTCTTTGCAATCAGCATTGGAGAGTTTTTTGTTTTTTTTCTAATGCTAAAATTCAGTATTTTAGGATACAGAAAAGAAAATAATGAATACTACCACATTAGAGTACTTTGAACATTTGTCTGGTCTTCATATTAGATGCTTATCTTGGCACTCATCACAGGTTATAGTATCACTTTTTTGACCATGTCTATTTAAGCTCACAAAATGAACAGTAATTCCTAGTATTTAAAAATTTAAATTAACATGGGCAATATTAGTTTTAAACTACTATTTATAATGCAATACTGCATATTTTTCTGTCAGTGATCATCTTTTGGCAAACTGCAAATATGCTTGCAAAATTTCTAGGTTATTTAGTTTTGGAGATATTGCAGTCACATATTCTTTTCTGTATTTTTCTTCCAACCTTGCCTCACAAAAAGATGATTGTTGCATTATTCAATTACCATATTACCCATGATGCAATGCTGAAAAATATTAATACTTATTGTAACTGCTGTCCACTGAATATACGATTTGTGTGCATCATAGGCACAGATAGAAATTCATGTACATGAGTACTTGAATTTGTGTTCCATGTACTAGTGTGCATGAAGGGGCACAATGATTTCTTTATTTAGTACTAGCTAAAGAACCTGGCTTCACTTGGGTATTTAGGTTGATAGTATGTGCATTCTGCACCCATTATAGCATAAGATTTACTAATATACATGACATAAAAGCTATTGTTAGAATGCATTATTATCAAAATACACTGGCTTTTCTGTGTATTAAAGTTGTTATTTAAGGAACCACTTCTTTCCTATGTTGTTTTTTTTGCTAGCTTGGCTCATTAAAAAATTACTGATGTTTGACTGCTTTAGCTGCACCTTTCTTGACTTTCTTAGTCAAGCTTAATGTCTCAAAATTTATGTATTTCAGTTAGTTATCAAATGTGAGTTTAAGGTGTACCATGGGGGAAGTAGAACTTGCATTGTCATTTTTGACAGACTGTACACTAGTCTCTTTCAAGTATCTAGGGTATTTGCTCTTGGAGATATTGCACTTGTATATTCTTTTCTGTGTGTGTGTTTTTTTGTTGTTTTTTTTCTTTCTACCTTGCCTCATAAATGATATGCACATGTGGATAACACACACATACAGAGAGAGACACAGTGTATTGGTATAGATGTAATGAAACAAGGTGTTATATTTCATTTACATGCCAGTCCTCAACCACATGAATGTCATCCATTATACTCAGTTGCAGGGATAGAAGAACCTTGGGCCATTCTCTAATTCATCAGCAGAAAAGATAGCCTTCCATTTGTGGCCATCACAATCCATTTTATTCTGCAAAAAAACTAGATTAACGGCACATCAGTGAACCCAGGTTCTAGTCATATCTAGATTTGGAAATGAAGTATTTTTATTTGAGTGACTGCCAAACTTGAATGCAAAGAAAATACACAGTTTTAAATATTAACTTTTGGAGTAGAGTAAATGTATAGTACCATACAGTACAATGTGTTTTCTTCTAGTGAATCCATGTATATTGCCAAATATTGAGTGTGTCAGACTCCTATGTAAGGACCGTAAAATAAGAGAAATAGATAACTCAATTTTCTAAGTAAAATATATAAGAGGCTTCAGCAGTAATTAGTGTTTTTTATTGCAATATTTTTCTCTTGTGTTATTAGTCATGGTCCCTCAAGTACTTTTGTGTGAGTAGTTTAGAGACATCTTCAAAAAGTTGAAGGTTAATAAAGCAGCTTTATGTTCATGCTCTAGTTTTGTGTGTTTTTGATATTGACATAAAACTGCTTGAAGGAAGCATGCATAAATATGGAGCTCTAGCGCCTATTGAAGGATTTAGTTATTAGATTAATAAAATAATAGGAACAAAGACAGAATTGTTCTTAATAACTGTTATTTTTTGATTAAACATTTTAACAGCACAGTAATGTTAGCTTCTTTTTATTCAGGCAAGAAATGAGTAATTGAGGAAAGTTGTCAGTATTGGGTTGTTTAGCATACTTTACCTTTTTATAAAAAAAAATTAACATGAATGATATGTTTGTCATGTTTTGTTTACATTTTTTCTCTCAGGATCCTACCCTGTGTATGAAAATTTTTTGTTTTAATGAAAATTTATGCTTGTTGACAATGTATGTGGGGAGTATTGGTTTCATTCATGAGAATCTGTTATTCTTAAATTGATTGGAGATCTTTGAATTTACTTTAAATGGTGTTTTTAAGGTAGTGGCTACATCTAATCTTCAAGTACTGATTTTGTTTTTCCCTTTAAGTAAAGTGTTTGTTTTTATTATTATACAAATTTATTTTATTGTGCCTAAAGAAGATTAGCATATCATTTTGTTGTAGTTAAGGTGTAAATCAGTATGCATAAAAATTTAAAATTATATGAACTAGAATGTTAATCAGTTAGTATGATGTTCCTCAAACAATGGTACATACTGTTACGACAAACTCTGTACCCCTGGGTCCCGAGTGGTTTTTTGCTCATAACTTAAGTTTTATGATTAGGCTAATAGAAGTATAATATATTATAAATATTATACTAATGCACATCTACATAAATTTTTATGTAAATTAAACAACAAATAAACTGTTTATAAACAAATAACCAAAAATAGGAGGAGCAGAGAATGTTTTTACAGTTCAGAACATGGGAAAAAACTGATATTCCCGTAAAAAGTTTGTTTAGTTTGGCAAATAAACTACATTATATCATTCCAGAACTAGACACTGGGTTCATAATTATTGGAATTTAGCCAGCAAAACATTTACTTCCAGCAATTTGGCACTGTCTCCATCATTATCTGCTTGGTCATCATGGCAAACAGGAAACAACTGTGCAGTGATTTGAAAAACCGAATTATTGTAAAATGCAAGTCTTATGTGTCTCTTTCCAGTATTACTACACAACTTAATATGCCAAAATCTACTGTTCAAAGCATAATTGCCAAATTTAAGCTTACAAGATCAACTGCTAACCTCCCTTGTTCTGGATGCCCCATGAAAATTCCAGAGAGAACCAAAAGGAAGGTTCTCAGAGAAGTTAGTAGGAACTTTCGTTTAACACGTTATGACATACAGAAACTGGTAAGGGAAACTGGGGTTGAAGTAAGCACCTCTACGGTTACGAACGTGTTACGCTCTTCTGGGTTCAAAGCATGCCGTCCTCGTAGAACTCCATGTTTAAAGCCTTTTCATTTAGAAGCACGATTTAGGTATGCAAGAAAGCATGTAGATAAACTCTTTACCTATTGGAAGATTATTCTTTGGTTAGACAAGACTAAAATTGAGCTTTTTGGCCACAATGATGTTTGCTATATTTTCCATAAGAAGGGGGAACGAAATCTTTCAAAGAATACTGTCCCTACAGTTAAACACGGAGGTGGCTCGATCATGCTATGGGTTTCCTTCAGCTCTTTTGGTGTAGGCAGCCTTCACTGTATCAACGGAATCATGAAAAAGAAGAGTACGTTGATATATCAGGCACTTATATCAAGAATGATGCTCGGAACTTGCGGCTTGGGCGTTGTTGGATCTTCCAGCACAACAATGACCCTAAGCACACATTGAAATATGTGCAATCCTGGTTGCAGAGGAACCATGTAAGCGTTCTGGAGTGGCTATCACAATAACCCAATTAAAAACGTTTGGCATGAGTTGAAGGGTTTATCAGCGTCGTCCAAAACACTTGCAAGAGTTGGAGGCCTTCTGTAAAGGAGAATGGAAAAAAATACCAGTCGAGTACTGTCAAACGATCTTGGAGAGCTATGAGGAGAGATTGCACCAAGTAATTCACCTGAAAGGCTACACAACTTACCATTAAAGTAGACACACAAACACTTTCTGCCCCTCCTATGTTTGGTTATTTGTTTACAAACAGTTTATTTGTCATTCAGTTTACATAAAATTTTACGTAGATGTGTATTGGTATAATATTTATAATATACCACAGTTTCATTATCCTAATTGTGATACTTTCTAAGTTATGAGGAAAAAACTACTCATGATGCAGGGGTATGAACACTTTGTCATAACTGTACAAGCCAAAGGGGAGGGGATTGGCAAGAGTGCTGCTACATATTTGTCCTTTCCTCTAATTAGCATCAGAACTTTAAAATTAATGATAGTGAGAGATAACTTTAGTAGTTTTATCATAACTAAGAGAAAAGTGAATAAGCTTGATAGGTGAAGTAGGTAAATCATAGTTTTGATTAGTTGGTTATTTTCAGACAGTTGATTTTTTTTTTTTAAATAAGTTTGATTTAGTTTACTATGTTGGGTTTAATTGTTGAATTTGAGTAATTAAAGAATTTGAGATTTTTCATTTTTGAGTTATACCCAGATTATCAAAGTTTCTTACTAAACGTAAATTTGTCTCTCAAATGGTGCCTCAAATTTGAAAAAAAAAATTATTTCTTAGATGAACAGTTTGGAGCACTGAGTAAGCCCAACACTCCAGTGAAACTTTCTGCTGTTTCAGAAGAGGTGGTAACTATGCCAGACAAGCAAGGGAAACCTGAAAAAGTTGTTAAACCATCTGTTTGTAAGTTGATCAGTCACTATGTGCAAGTTTCTGAACAATTGTTAGGATATTTGTAGTCCAAATTACCAGAATATTTCAGTAATAATTTATCTATTTAACCTGTTGCCATAAATAACTGCTAATAATAAGGAACAGTTTTTCAATAAGTGTTTTGTACTTTAGTGTGTCACTTGGAAAGTGCCTGCTGGGAAGGCTTGCAAGTCTGTGAACAAGGAAAACTGAATTTGTATATTTTGTGAATATAATATTTTGAAAATTATTCACTTTTGTTGACAATAGATGTTGCACTACACCAATATTTCCTATTTCTTGTAAATTGACTTAAAAATTACAACTCATTGAATAGTCTATATATCAAGTAGATAAATTGCCATTTAAATATGTATAGTAAGAAAGCATTACTGAAATACAGCACTCATTTTCGTTATTTTTTTAGCACTTAACCCTCTCTACAAGGGTCAAAGCCCATGTCATCACTTTTGTTGACTCGCATTCAAAATTTTATTGAACCACTATATTATGAATTTATGTCCGGTTTGTTATCAAATTTCAGATTATAATTCAAATTTTAGTATTGTACATTTAAATTTTTAATTTGGAAGTAAATATTAAAAAAACATACCTGAACATTGATTTTCATGTCATGTGGTAAGTTGGATTTAGCAGTGGTTCAAATTAGGTGGTGTCCAAATACAAAGTTTATAGTTTCTTACAAATTAGGAATTCAAATTACTGGTATTGATAAGCTAGGATATAAAATAAGAACTTCCTGTCTTTTCTATTTATTGAGATATCACTCTTGTACTGAATCACACATAGTGGCCCTGCCTACCTCTTTCCATTTTTGGAAACACTTCTGTCTATAAGTGTGTGAAATTTTATAAGGCTTAGCAAATGAACACAAAGTTTGTAGCTAGAAGAGATGTTTATTTGCTATACTTCTTTCTTTACTATTCTATTTTTTTAAGAAAAACAAGTTTAAGAAAATTATTTGTAAATAATAGTAATAATGTATTGTAACTGAAATGTAGCTGTTTTACAAAATACTAGTTCACTAAAGCACAGCTAAGACAGGTCACTTTGTAAACCCTAAAGGTCAGTTTTATATTATTGGTTAGTGTAAAAATGAGTGCATGTGTGCCACATCAGTGTAAGTTCTATATAGTTGGCCATGCATGCTTGAAAGGTCAATACAATATAAATATGCAAGTGTATAATGTGACATTTAACTATTTAGTCTAAACATTTGATTTCGTTATAAGTTGCAGTCATTCTAGACTGAAAAAAAGCATAATTTATATTTCATTCTTTTTGTGTGTGTGTGTGTTACAAAATTGGTCTAATCTACTGAACCTGTATAGAGGTTCAGTAATGAAGATAATGGATGAAATATCATTTTTTCTTTAAAAATGTTAGGTAATTATCTGTAGGTTACAAAGATTTTGTGTGAAATTTGAAAATTTTTTAATGCACAAAACTTTTGAATCTTAAAATGAAAACTACTTTACATGTTGGATAATCAACATGCAAAAAACAACAAAAAAAGGCACCAGAAAACTACTTTAAAAACCTTGATAATTGAAAACAATCCAATATTTTTAAGTGAAAGTCTTGAGATATTTACTGATAACCTGTCAAATTTCATGAGCATATGCTTATTAACATAGAAACTATAGCATCAAAATTATAACAAGCACAAAATGGTTACAAGGCCAGGCCCAGGGATTGAACTTGTGCTGAAATAGTTAGTGTAGTCTCAATTATCAATGTAAATGGGAGCTTGAAGTTTTAATGTATTAGATAAAACTTTATTGGATCATCAGTTTAATGTTCATGTTTAAACAAAATGCATGTAAAAATTTGTAAAAACTGTAAAAAACAACAATCTTTCAGCTGATGTCCCTGCTGACTATTACCTAAGTGACATGTTTTCAATGCTGACTTCTGTGGTGGGAACAAAGCCTGCAGATAAAGCAGTTGTGCAAGAAGGTATGAAAGCAAACTTAGTGGAAAACTCTTGTATTCTTTTGAATAATTTAAATTATTCCTGTGCATTTGGTCATTAAAATATTATTTTAAATAAAATAACTATTCGAGTGTTAAAATTAGTAGGGAACATGTTACATAAAGCATTAATTTATTATAGTATATATTTTTCTTCATGTAAAATTGAGATTCCTGCAAGTTGGAACCAACACAGGGAACATGATTTTTCATAAACATTTAGGGTCAACAAATTTTAAGCATTTGTTTATGAACTTGTACTTGTCCAAACCATACTTTACAAACATACTGTAAGGATTACATTTTGAAAATGTACATGTAAAATCAAAATGGCAAATCCTTTTCTTGAAATACTTTTGTTATTCTGTTGTTTTTAACCAAATAACCTTGTAGGCTGATGGGTATTTCTACATGTGAAATTAAGGAAAGTAAAAAGTGCTTATATATTTTACTGAAGGCTTTGGTTTATATAAATGTCTTAATTAAATTTTAGGTGTAAGCATATCTCAGTGGTTAATATGTTGGACAATGCACCTTTTGTTTGTATCCCATTTCTGGAAACCCAAATCTCATGCACCATATTTTGGGGCCATAGGTGCATTATAAGAGTAACAATTAAATCCCTCTATTTGATTAGATGAGTGGATCAAGTGTTTTTTCTTTTCTATAGTGTATCACTTAAGTTAGTGATTACTAGTACACATAGCACTCAAGTAGCTTTGTTGATAAAATTGTCAAAGAAATTAAACTGAAGTAGTCCCAAAATTATTGAAACATTCATCTTGTACATTTTCTGAAATAATTCATAACATTGCAGAGTAAGTTTTTTGTTTATTAATTTTTAAGAACTTTAGGTTCTTCTCTTCTTTTTTTTTAATATACATTTAAATCTTTTCAATAAAACTAGGCCACATAACAAACTTATGATAGAAACTATAATCACAGTAGCAAATAGTAACAGCTTAAAATGTACTTAACCTCATTGCTGTACTTTCGTATTCAAAACTGTAAGAGAATGTTAGATATAAATATAATAAAATATACTTGGTTTACACTTTTTTTTAAAATAACTCTCTTGCATATACAGTGGTTAGCCTTGTTTACAGAAAGGTTGTTTGAATACAGTGGTTAGCTTTGTTTACAGAAAGGTTGTTTGAATACAGTGGTTAGCTTTGTTTACAGAAAGGCTGTTTGAATACAGTGGTTAGCTTTGTTTACAGAAAGGCTGTTTGAATACAGTGGTTAGCTTTGTTTACAGAAAGGCTGTTTGAATACAGTGGTTAGCTTTGTTTACAGAAAGGCTGTTTGAATACAGTGGTTAGCTTTGTTTACAGAAAGGTTGTTTGAAATAATTGTACAAGTATAGTTCCTGCTAAGTGTTTTATGAGGAATGTCTGGTAGAAAATCTTAAGTACATATTTGTTTTGCAATTTAAATTTTTTGTTAATATTTTGTGGTGGCTCTCTTGCAGAACTCTAATCTTTGGAATTGGTGAACCAGGTTTGAATCCATGTATTATCACAAAATACTTCCTGCTCCAACTTTTATGGGTGATTTATAGGACTAACAATAAATCTTTTAGTGTGTGTTGTGTGGTGTTGATTCACTGCCTTCCTTCTGTTCAGTAGTTAAAGTTAGGGATGGTAGAAAATAGTCTTAACAGCTTTGCCATAAGTACCAAATTAATGTTTAACAGACTGACAGCAATTCTGTTAATACACTTAACTGCATTTATTCTTTATATTAAAAGCATACAATGTGAAATGTTTTAACATTTGTCAATGCTACTATTTTTAAATGGTAATAAAACAAACTTAAGTTAAAAGTGTCTGTGAATTTGTCATTGCAGTGTAAGATACTAATGATTTTATAAATACATGTATTACTTAGATGAAGCATTAGATCCTGCTGCTATCCCAATCTTCTGGGTTAGTAAATGGGTGGATTACACAGACAAGTATGGACTTGGATACCAACTATGTGACAATAGTGTTGGAGTTCTTTTCAACGATTCCACTCGTATTATTCTACTGGATGATGAGTTGTAAGTTCATTGGTGTGTGTGTGTGTGTTTATAATTCTAACTTATTCTGTACATAGATGAAAAAATGGAAAATTTCATTGCATCTAATACTTTCTTGACTAAAATTTCCTTATGGTCTCTTACTCAACTTAATTGTTGCTTGATTCACTTTGAAATGCTGTAGAAAAAGAAAAATGATGGTTTAACTTATCAGTAAGAATTTATTTACCACAAACCCAAAAGAGAAGAAAGAAAACAAACTACTCTTCAAGAATGTATTTCTGTTTATTTCGCTTGTCACAGGTATCCTTTACTGTGCATTACACAAGGTTTTAATGTGCAACATTCAAACTTTTATTAAATTACTTTTGTTTGGTATACCAATTAGTAGAACATACAATCATAGCTAATAATTCATATTTTAATAGTATGTAAGTTTTAAGTTCTTAATTTTATAAGGCAATATTTAAAAAATATCATGAATTTCCCCTAGTGTGACTCGTGACACTTTCTCTAGGTGTCTTCTCATCTCCAGTAAGCCATGAAATTAAACATAAAGTACTTGCTATATAAAGTCATCGTTGCTCAGATAAACCACAATTTTTATAGCCTTTACATTATTTGGTTAAAGCTATCAAATATAAAATCAGATTCCACTATCCTTTCTTTTGAGGTTTGTTAGTAGTTCTCTCTTATGTATATCTTACCTATAATCAGTGGAAAGTCAAGGTTTTCATCTGTCAGATGATGTACTGTATTATGTTCTGTTCTGAATAGAGAAGCATAGTTTCATGTGTAATACAACTTTGGTTCCCAGAGATATCACAATGGCTAAATTGGATGAATTTGTAATGGTTCTTGTCACATAGTTAGAGAGCCAAAAAATTTGTTTGGGGATAGTAAAATTGACCAATCTTGTGTACATTTTGGGTAAAGAAAATAACAGAAAATACGTAAAGTTTTACTGAAAACAGATATTTGAAAGGTATTTAGGAGATTTTAGAGATTACACAAGTGAAATTTGCAATTTATCAAATGAAGAAAAGTGTTAATAACATAAAGCACTTTTCACACAGATTATTCAAAACAAATACTATATATTTAAGGACAACTTTGTTGCTTTTTTTAATTTATTAAAATTTCATTTAGAAATTAGTTTTTGTATGCAAAAGGCTTTACTGAAAACAGATATTTGAAAGGTATTTTAGGAGATTTTAGAGATTACACAAGTGAAATTTGTAATTTATCAAATGAAGAAAAGTGTTAATAACATAAATCACTTTTCACACAGATTATTCAAAACATATACTATATATTTAAAGACAACTTTGTTGCTTTTTTTAATTTATTAAAATTTCATTTAGAAATTAGTTTTTGTATGCAAAAGGCTTAGTTACTGAAAGGTTCCTGGAAGATATACACACTATTGAAAGTTAGTAGTATCAAATCTGTAGACTTTATACAAGTCAAAAAAATTGTTGTGGTTTGTCAAATTGACCAGAGCCCATGTAGAGAGTTAATGTACATTTTCTCTTCTTTGAAGAGAAATTTTAATTTTTAAAATGAAGTAGACAATTTTTGGTCTTTTGAGTCAAATATATCCTCTTCATGCTTTGAGAAACATTTTATTTCACTCCCTTCTATACAAAGATGTTTTCATAGAATGGACAAAACTTTGTCACTGAAACATTACCTTATACCTAACGCATCAGGATACATCACCTTTTCACCTCTGGTTCTGGGGAAAAAAAAACTTATTAAAACAATAAATGTATTTTTAGTATTGAGACAAAATGCTTAATTAAACAGTTTTTAAAACTAAATTTTAAAGTGTCTCTGATTTTAGCTTCTTTGTCAGAAATGGGATTGAAATTTGTTATTGGATAATAAATGTTTTTATTAGTTTGAGACTTATTTGAAACTAATCAAGTAACTTTCATGTGAAAAAAGTTTGTTTTGTATGTAATGTTTTATTCATATCAATCTTGTATTGTTAGTTGGTTGATGTTTAATTATATGAATTCTAAGTATATTGCCTACAACAAAAGTTTAATGTAAAATTAGACCCTCAGATATTTAGTAAACATGTCCATTACTTATATTTTTAAACTTCACTTTCTCAATGCTCAACAGGAATGTCCAGTACATTGAACGTGATGGACAGGAAAGTTATTATACTTTACAAAAGTTCCCAGAGTCACTTACCAAGAAAGTTACTCTTCTAAAATATTTTCGCAACTACATGAATGAGCACCTCCTTAAGGCAGGAGAAAGTATTGTTCCAAGGGAAGGAGATGAGCTTGTTCGACTTCCCTACCTACGAGCTTGGTTCCGTACAAGAAGTGCTATCATTCTGCACCTTACAAATGGAACATTACAGGTGATTTATTGTACAGTACGACTGAAATCTCTCTCTCTCTTTCTCTCTCCCTCTTTTAAGAAGAATATTTTCCCAATTATTTGGTGTATCACCTAACAATGTTACAGAAATGAAACTATTTAGAACTATTTTCATGAAGAATATGACAGTTTTTTCCTATAAAAACTAAAGTTGATGAAAACAATTACTTAAATGAGAAAGCTCTTATTTTTAATGAATAAGGTGTTTTTGTTGGAATGCTTTATGTAACAGAAATTGATTTATTTTGGCTGATTTTATTTTTTGTTTTAGATTAACTTCTTTCAAGATCACACCAAAATTATTTTATGTCCTCTTATGGGAGCTGTTACATACATTGATGAAAAGCGAGATTTTCGTACTTTTCGATTAAAGCTAATTGAAGACTTTGGATGTTCTCGAGAACTTGCTTCACGACTGCGATATGCGAGAACGATGGTTGAAAGATTGTTAGCCTCACAGTCTGGATCATCAAAAAAGAAAACTCCTGCATAGAGATGTACTGTTATGAAATAAACCAAAGACTAGATTCTTTGCTACTTTCAAGAATTATCCTGCTAGAGCCTCTTCAAGCATTTAAATACTTGGATAGTGACTAAAGCAGCATGGCTTCCCAATATTTTATTTGCTGGAGTACCACAAATTTTCCTAGTTAAGTTTCTCTTTTCCACAATTAAGAACTTAGACACTACATCATACCTTTTAATGATCACTATAAGGAGTTTTCTCAAATGTTGTGAATAATACTTTTTTGAATTAGTAAATTACCATGGTATATAATCTTGAGTTTTATTAGATCACTCATTGATTGCTTAGAAAACAAAGAAAGTATCCTTGGATATTTTGTACATAAAAACACTGGTCTATCATCAGATGGTTTTTTCTCAATTTTTCTATTTTGCTTTTGTAAGTTGCTTAATTTTTTAAGAAATAATTGGCAGTGCTACTAAATTACAATGCATTTAGCAGGGGAATGTTTTTTTTACAGTTGAAAGCTGTTGCATGTGAAGTTTTTGTATATTATAGTAGAATTATGATTTTAGGAACTGCAGCTATGCAACAGTTAATTATATTGTAGTAGTAAGTTTTGTGATTAAAAGAGGTAGAAAGTTTATTGTGAGTTAAAAACATAGACAAACAACCCTTAACGGATTTGTTTACTTTAATAGTTCTTAGAGGTAAAATCTAGTTCATGTTAAAGTTTCAGTATTATGTAACATAATTTTTATTTTATCATCCAAACTGAACAGTATAGGCTTTATAAACTGGTGTATTAGTGACACTCATCCTTGATTAAAACAATTTACGAGTGTATACATTATTCAACAAGTTAATACAAGAGGTACTGTGATTGTCACCTATGTGTAAAAGTAGAATTGAAAGATAATAGATCAGTAAACAAATGTTTATAAAATCAAACTAAGATATTTTATTTAAACTCTTATCACTTATCTGATCTGCTACAAATATTCAAGGGTTGTTATACAAGTCTGATATTAAACTTCTAAATATAACAATATTTGGTACTGTTATAGACTGAGTAAGAGGAAATCAACTTTATTTCCTTCTGTTATAATTATCTTTAAACTTATACTCTTCAATCTGTATAATGTTTAAGCATGATTGAAAAAGTTTCATTTATTCAAAAACACACGTAACGCTCTCATTTCAGTTTATATAAATACTACCCTACTCTATTCTGTACCAACTCAGGCTTGTGATTTATTTCTTTGTTTGAAAAGTTCATTAGCTATGTATATTCTGACAAATGTGTTTGAACCTGGTTATCTAAACAATAAATGTGAAGTTTAAATCATAAAGTAACTAAACTCTAAAATGATAGCACTGTTTCAAACAACTGCCTGTAGCAAATATTTTATTTCTTATAAATACTAGGTTAGTGCATCATTTTTGAAAAACAAAACTACTGTGTATGTATAAAGAGTGGCTAGATTAAATTAAAGTCTAGGAAAATTAAACTGTGACAGTTGCTGCTGTGGGTTTAGATTTTTTTGTTTTAAACAGCTGAGGTATATGTCTAAATTAAACTCAGGTGTGGTTGTTGTGCACAGTTCACAAGTGTGAATGTACTTATTAACTTGAATAAAATGCTTATGTGAGAATGGAGTATTTTGTTTATTATTGCTAAATAATACACAATACGAGCCTGCGTTGACTTTAAAATAACTGCCTATTTTTTAGAATTGTGATTACAAACAGTGTAACTACTTTTTGTAGTAGACAAATATTTCCCAACTTTATTTCTGTCATCAGATTCAAATATTATAGACGACCATCTTGATGTATGTATGCTGAACCCATTTTAGCATAACAGTATGCACTGTATACTTTTGGTGCTTCTTTCTGTGATATGGCCAGTATATAACCTGACTTCTCTGATTTTAAACTTAAATAAAAAAATCTAATTTAGAGGTTCTATTTTTTTAATCAGTTTTATAGTTTGTACTATCAACACCTAGCCTCTTAACAACAATATTAGGTTATACTTTTATTGATAAGCAACACAATGCATTCCAACAATGGTTTTGGTATTGTTACCAAAAGGGACTGGCTTTTGTATATCTTAGAAGTTATTTAAAGAACCCCTTATTTGTTTCTTTTGCTAGAATGCACCATAAAAAGATGTGTATGAGCAAATGCACATGGCTAAGATAAGTAATAATACCCAGGTGCCAACCCTCAGGATCCACTTAGTACATTTTCAAATTTGTAGGTTCTTTCCTCATGGAGATGTGGTCACACTTCTTTTCTATGTGCTGTTTGATAGCTTACCTCATAAAAAGAGGAACTTGCATGCATGCACAAGGATAAGTAATACTCTATTGCACACCCTCAGGGTCCATTTAATGTGAGCATGGATTTTCTTTTGTCTTTGTATGTGTAGCCACCATAACTCCGACTCGCACGTGTATACACACACATGCATGTCTATCTTTGTAATTTCTACTTGTAATATAAGGAACCACTTTTTTCTATGTGGTTTTCACTAGCTTGCTTCACTAAAAAGACATGCATGTAGATAAGTACTGATACCCAGGTGCATACAGTTCTTTTCTGTATATAATATACAAATCAAGTGATGGTTTTTGATAAAATATAGGTCAAATTGTAAAATTTAACAATTACAAATGAACATTTATTGTGTAGTAAATTGAACTTTTTTTTCTATGTTGTAAAACATCTCAATCTATCAGATTTAACTTAAGATCCATATGTCACTGAAAATAATTGGAATTTCAATAAAGGGTTAGTGGAGTTAAAATTGTCTTATAACAAGTAATGCATGAAAACAAAGGGTACATATAAATTGTAATAAGTATATTTAATCCACAACAATTATTGAGAATTAGATGATTTATGGCTACACTATTACAAATTTGTTCTAAGGCAGAGATTCACTTTAAGTAGGTGAGGAATGCAAGCATGTACTTTAATCTCCAAAATGGTCTTTAGTAGAAGCTCTGGTGTTCATATATTCAAGACAGAACTGTGAATTTATGATATACACTGATGCCAGCAAAAGTGTTATTGCAGTTAAAGGATAAGTGTGTTGTTGTATATGTTATTGTTTACTCATGGCTTTGGAATGTTAAGTACTGTACCAAAAAGAAAGAATTGCTTGGAGTTATTGTCTCTGTAAAACATTTTCAGGGCTACTTGTATGTTACAGTTCACTGAAATAGTTGATGAACTTTATATACCCCAGATAGATTACAGTATGCTGGGTAAAATCATTGTAGGAGTATGATTTATCGTTTGGGCCCACAACATAAAAATGCAGACAGACTGTCTCATGATTGTGAGAACTTCTCTGTTTAATGAATGCATAGATCCTGAGCATTGTGAATTAAGGCCATTTCAGCTCTAAGAACAAATAGATTCATTAGTAGATGGATGTCATGATTAACAGGAACTCTAAGAAGGACCATATCTAACATGAGCATTTGAAGTGTAGCTTAGATTTAGGAATGTTGCATGGACACATAACTAATGGCAACTCTATAATTCGTTAAGAGTGCAGACACACGAGTTTTATCAACCATCAAGCAGTGGTTCTCAATATGTTACAAGTAGCACTTTTCAGTTTTATTGTATAAGATTTTCCAGACACATTCCAAATAGCCTGTGGTTAATGCTCTCATGAAGCACTGGATAACATAGCTTAGAACACCTGAAGAGAATCAGGGAGCTAACTTTAAGAGCCAACTGGATACTAAGTTCACTTTTGTAAATACTTATTAATGTTATTTCACTACAAGGAATGATATAGGGTACTTAAGAATTCCTGGCTGTGAGTGTATTTGTGGTAGGTGGAAAGTAATATCCACATGATAAAACTTTATACTTGAACTAGTAATGTTGAAATGCTAGGTCTAATATTTGTGATAAAAATCAAGTTAGGCTACAAAATCATTTTTCACATTCCTCTTAATTCGTCCATGATGAACCTAAAATGAATGTAGAAACAGAATTTTAATTCTATATTTTGTTTGCTGAAAGGTATTTCATTTAAATACCAGAACTCAGAGACAGTGCAACTGGTGACAGCAAAATCTTATTTTTAAAACCAGCAAATACTTGCCATAGAAATCAGCATATCTCTACTCTGGGCTTTTTGTGTGATAGCCCATAAAATAAGTATGGTCTGGATCAGTCATGAAATGTAATATAGATGTATAAATTAAAATACCACAAGGAAATTTCAAGTGGTCTTACAGAACACCTCATCTCACAATGGGCACTTGTACAGCCAGAGCAGATGGTATTAATCTTTCCCATTATCCTCGTTCGATGCAGATTTTGGGTAAATATAACCTAGGAGACAAAATTAGCCACCTAGTGGGGTACTATAATAAACTAGTAATGAGTAAGAAAAATATGAGTATACTTTACCTATTTAAAGTTGGTAGGTTGATTGAAGAATGGCTATGGGTAGGAGTAAAAATTCCTCTGAGACAAGACACTCAGGTTACGTGAGAGTGGACAGCAAAGGTGTGTGGGATAATCCACATGTTACCCTGAAGAATTTTCTATAGAGAATGTTGAAAATGATCTGCAAGGAACGTATAAGGGGTTAAATTTGGTAAGAAGAGACAAAAAAAAACTGAAAAACCATCCACACACACACACTGTGGAATAAACTATACAGATGAGCTGGCACAGCTATCTAGTTAGGGTGGTGGGAGAGAGGTTCAATTAAAGGAGTTGCAGTGAATGAGAAAAACAGTGACAGAAACCTTGAAACCACAATTAGCAAGGAGTGGCTTGAACAAGACATGGAAGTGTGTCTGGATTAGAATAATCACAGAGATGGGATATAAAAGAAAATGTGTGATCACCATCTCTAATAGTGGAAGACCCCAACAAATAAGAACTAGTCGAGATAAAGAAGATACATATGATAGTATCGATTATGAGAGGAATCTATGGCATAATCATTAGAGCAACCATAACCACAGGCAAGAAGAAGGAAATATGTTTTGAGAGAGAGAAATGAGATAGGAAATAAGTAACAAGAGCTTTACTGGGTCCCAGGTGAAAGCATTAAAAACCACATTTAGGTTCTAGTCAGGCAAGGGAGTTTTTAGATAAGGAAGGAATAAAAATGGGTGGTAAAAATTGGGAAAGAAAAACTTTTGTAGTACTGCAAAAGGCAGAATGTGGTAGACAGAGCTGCTTGATAACTCATAATATCAGAAACACAATCTACAGTTAAACAGGCATGTGAAGAAGGAGGTAAAATGTTGTAAAATAACACAGCCAGGTGTGGAAACAATGAAGAATAGAACAATGGTGATAAGATGGAATGGCAACAAAATTGGGACAAAAAGAAATTTGCATGATCAAATAGTCCAATTTGATGAGTAAAGGACCAGACAGATTTCATGTATGAAGATGAAGAGATGTCATTCCTTCATGAAAGAGATGTAGGTGTGTGCAGTTAGATCAGAAGAGACAGAATATTAGAAAAAGGAAGGAGGGGCTTGGATAAGAGAAGGCAGAGTAGTGTAAACCACAACTGGGCAGACCAGTAAAAGACTACCAGCAGGACTTTGCACAGGGTATCTCAAATCGATGCAATGGCCCAAGTAATGTGGCCGAGGGGAGGTAAAGCCTAAAGATAGAGGCCAACCAATTCCATCACAGAAGATGAAAGAGAAGAAGACTGTGATATGAAGAGTATGAAGTTGAGAGTGGGCCAACAGAAGATGTAAAATCAGAGGAACAGTTCTGTGCATAGGATGCAATCTTCTTAAAAAAGATAAGTTTACAATGATGTTAAGTGTGCCTGGAACATGATAGGCTATTAAATGCTCCTCACTGAAACTGGCCCACGAGAGGAGATCTAATGTCCAAAAGCAGAGGGTCCTGGAATGAGTGCCCCTTTGGTGGTTGATATGAAACATAAAATGTGGAGTTGCCTGAGTGGATCTTTGGAGCCACAATGGAAATGTGGGTGCATCATTTCTAAACTGGGATCTGAATGTGATTTTAATGCTCTCACATGGGACTTTATAAGCCTCTTGTAACTTCCCTCCTATATCATTTCTATCTCTCAAAATCTTTTTCCACAAGGAGGGAAAGACAAAGAGAGTATGCCTGATGGACAGCAAGCAGCCTGTGGGCACTGAATTGTAGCAAACTCTCTTCTAGGTTCCAAAAACCAAAGTTGGCACTTGTTCAGAGATGTTCCCCATCAGAGAGAGAAAAATTATGTGGAGGTCTAGTTTGGGAGAAAGTAAAGGTATACTAGAAGCAGTTTTGGAGCAGTTATAACAAGATCCTCCATTAGAGGAGGAGGGTGGAAGACTGTGGATCTCTGGGAATGTTCAAATGGTCACACAGTGCCCACATGCAAGAACGAGGGGTTTCAGGAAAGAAATGCTCACCAACAGAGATAGAACATTTCCCACAGAATGTGAAGACAAGGTGTAAATTTTGATGAGATGCTCAAAGTCCTATAATCAAACCAGATAAGGTTGGGCACAACTGAGGTGAGAGATTAAGAGAATCACAAATGGATGAAATACAGGACATGAAGATGATGAGCAGTAATCTATGTTATGTGATTGAAAACACAAAGTGCTGATGCTATTCTGAACAAAATTGGAAAATGCAATGTTTATGGGCTCACCTGAGAAACCATTATGAGGACTGGGTGGTTAAGATGTGGAGAACAGCATCCGACACATTGACTTTGGTCATCCACAGGCCAGACTGGAAATCAATGGAAACAGAATGAATTCTTCATCTAAAAACATGGGATGACCAAAAAACAAATGATAGAGAAAATAAAAATAATTAGGTACTAGTTCCTGGTCTTTATGGGAACAATAAAGAGGCAGAAGTAATAAACAAGAGAAAGAGGTTGTGAACCCTCTCAAGGACAGTTTCACCAACAAATCCAACAACTCCTCCTCCAGATTGAAGGTAAGCTAGATCAGATGAGTGTGAAGAGTCAACAAATTGGGAAAAAACAACTGTGGAAAGAAAAGTAAAGAGAAATACCATGGGGATAGAGCTTGTACAACTGATTTGTTGGCAGTGATACATGGCCATAGGTCTGCAAAACATTCTCCCACAGGTTCCAAACAGATGAAATGGCCACCACAATATATTGGCAGATGAGACATGAATAAAAGTAGGACAGCATGTTGTGGATGGTTGAGACAGAGGAATAGAACAGGGTGTGGGATAAGGGACTGAAGTGGATGAGTAAGATTTGGACAAATGGGAAACTGAGAAAGTACAGAAAGTCTGATAACAGACAGTTTCAGTTTTCGATTCAAGGGAATCAGGGACACCACTAACAATCTGTATACAAAGAAAGGGGGTACAATAAAGATCCTATAAAAAAGGAGATGGGCTTAAAAGAATTAGGAATCCTTTTCCAAAAAATCCCAAAAACAAAAGAACCACCTAAAAATAAAAAGAATAAAGAAGATGGAATGGGACATTGTAAAGAAGAGGAGTACTAGTCTCCAGAAAAGTCATCAGGGGAACAATAAAATGCTTTCATAATAAGATGAACATCAGAGGAAGGTAGAAAGAAAGGCTCAAAGTTAAGAATATTGTGCACTAGATAGGGAACAGCTGACAATGAATTTATTTACCCAACTAAGCTGGCAAGAATGAATCCAAAGATTGTATGTCAAGGAATGGGAAGTTTGAGTGGCCAAATAAAAGAACACAAGAACCACTCGGGAAAGGAGGCATTAGGTTGTGGGAACAAAGTTAATTCAGAAATGAACTGGTAGGTAAGATAATGTCAGAAAATGAGGGAAAACAAATAAATGATGAGGGTAAGGATTGTGTAATAAAAATAATGGGAAGAATCAAAGGATATGGGAGAGAGGAAGAATTGTACATACCTGAGTAATAAGATTTTGAAAATACAAGAAAGACTGAGTGTTCTCCAGTAGGTAAGGACATTCAAAAAACAAAACCTGAAGGTAAAAAAAAAGTGCTCAACTTTGTCCTCTTTAACTTCAGGTTCAAAAGAAGGGAATAAAGAAGAGTCTTGGCTGGATCATAGATTCCACCACAGAGTGGACAATTGTTGTCCTGACTTCCACAGGTAAAGTATTTCCTGCTTTTGTATTTTATTCAGTATGAGGAATAATTTCATTCACATCATTAGAAGAAGAGTCACATTAAACTGTGAATTTGCATCGAATATGTTAAAAATAAGTGAAAGTTGAAAAAGTTGCAAATCTCAGCAAACTCACAACACATCTGTTCATAACAGTGCAGAGAAAAACTACAAAGATTCACAAACATGAATTTAGAGGAAGTCAATGTGCAAGGAGGTATGTGACATTCTTATTGGCAGAAGGTTCTGCTTTATGGTGACATCATCATGCAGTTGTGTAAGGTTACTTGAGATTAGGGGAGAGTTTTCACAAGACTGGTGGCTTGGAAACCTCTTTAATTGATCATGGGAACTCAAGAGGAAAGAAGCTACTCTATGTTAAAGAGATGAATACTTGTTTCAGAATTAATATTAATTAGAATGTTTAATATATCTAATCTCTTTAATTTTTCAATATAGAAACTAATTTATTGTTGACGAGCAAAGAGTAGTTTTATTGTTACCTTAATATATGGAATTAGAACTAACCTTAAGCTCCTGAGGAAGCTGTACAATGTGAAGTAATCTTGGGTTTATAATTAAAACTGTTTTTTATAGGAAAGAGCTCAATGTTTAAAACAATAGATTCTGATCTTTGTAAAAAAGAATATAAGAAAGGTATATTTAATTAGCTATATATTTATTACCAGGCTTAATTTTAATTTTGCTCTAAGTTGGTAGTTTGCTATGATTGGAAATCATTATTAAACATTTTATTAAGAGGACAACTAACATGAATTCTTATTTTATTTTACACAAAAATCTAATTTAATCCCAAGTTTATAAAGTAACTAGTTATTTTGCATTTCAATAAAGCTCCAAATGTAAACAGGGATATTTCCAAAATCCGAATATTAAAAAAATATATTTCGTAATGGATGAATTTTTGTTTTTTAATTCACTACAACTTGAAAATTTTATATTCAGATTATCATAATTTTCACCTTACCATTATGTTACAGTTCAAGGAATATTAGTGTTATTCTAACTGTGGGGTTGTTGTAAATACAGATTGTACTAACCAGAATGATAACTTATTCTTAAGACTTGAGAACTTTATATTCTCTTTAGACACAGATTTTATTTGACAAAATAAACCAAAAGCTTTTTGGTTATTTCACCAGAACTTATAAAAATAGTCCAAAGATAGTTCTATTTTTTTTTCACACAAGGTAATGACATTTTATGCACTGTTAATATTAATACTCTGATATGAAAATAACTTAAATCAGTTGCTACAAAATAAAACACTTATTTGTTTATAATGAAAAACCTTTATTAATTTGCACATATCATTATATCACGAGTACCTGACTTCTCAATAAATGGAATTAAAATATGAGTAATAGAAAAATTTTCACTATGTACACAGACTACACCCACAGTAACCAAATAGGGTATCTTATTAGTTATTCATGTACATCACTCAGCCTTTAAAAAAAAAATATATCTAAATATTTGAATTTTTTTTTATTATTTTGAAATGAAGTTATACACAACTTTTCTTTTTTAAAACAAGATCTTGCTTAACATTTTGGGCATAGGATTCTAGGGGTAAATAACTTCCAAACATTTTGAATGATATTTCACTGAGTAAAAAAATTGTGTTTCAAACATTGACAGAGAATTTTATTCAAAGTACATATTATACCAGTCAAATCAAATTTTGAGTCAGTTTACTTCCATTTTGGAATAGAAGACCTAGAACAAATACTTAAAATCTTGTATCAGCATTTAAATCCTCCTTGGTCCTAACTTTTGTTACTTCTTAAGAAACATTTAGTGGGTATATACTTAAGTTATAAGTTAACTGTAGAGATCATCATCATCTCCATCATCTTGAAAGTTGCCTTGGTCCGCACTACTACCACGTGGTCCACCTGGCCCAGAGTTCTGACCGCTGGGGAATCTAAGAGAAGGAGAAAAAAAACAAACTAACTCATTTAATATTATATCATAGTTGTGCATAGGTATAAAGGATTTTGAACAACAACAAACTGAGAATGAAAGACATTTTATGTCACAACCCCACAAACGAGACAAATGTTCTAACCAACTGATCTACTAGGTTTGTAATTTACCTCTGACATCTTGCAGCTCATCTGACTTGTTATTTGAATGTAATAATTTTCAAATCTTATATTTTAAATTTCCAATGTCTTACAAATATATATAATAAATAAGCATTTTATTTA
Organism: Tachypleus tridentatus; assembly: GCF_004210375.1. Lineage (NCBI taxonomy): Eukaryota > Metazoa > Arthropoda > Merostomata > Xiphosura > Limulidae > Tachypleus > Tachypleus tridentatus. The sequence continues at coordinate 116,408,716 of NC_134832.1, read as the reverse complement.
GCACTGTAAAAATTCAGAAGAGGAAGACTACAAAAACCAAGATACTTGCCTGAAATTTGTTCCAAAACCTCTGCTCTGCTGCAAGGTCTGAGAAAACATCTCATATTTTCTTATGTCATTATCACTGACAGAGCGTCGAGCAAATTTCATGGCTTCTTCAAAGTGTTCTCTACGAATATCTGGGACAGGATCATTTTCTTCTATATCCTAGAAAACAGAAAGCCATAAAAACAAATATTACTTTTAACAACATAAACAGCATGCAAAACTTTAACTACCCATAACACTACATAAAGTATTACAGTCAAACATCCTAAAATAAAACTATTTCATATGTGTGTATGGACACGTTAAGATAATTTTGCCATATGATTTACAAATGCAGCTAATATAACCAGTTAAGCAACTTATAGACAAAAGAAACATTTAGTAGAAAAATTAAGTCCTAGTAACATTTTCAGATTCACCTCAAAAAATAATTAAAAGTTTACAATGTATGTAATAAAGTACCCTACAGAAGCATCAAATGAAACCACTAAATAAATACTCACAAACCAGTCTCACACTCATTGTATTTGTAAATAAACACAAACATAACAGCTTTGTAGTGCTTAAATCCTAAGGTAAAAATATAATATGACTTAAAATTTTCATTAAGTACTTTAAGTTCATTGATCTAACAAAGATTTTAATACTACTTACAATTCATCTTTGAAAATAAAGCTGTTAACTTATATCAAAAACAGCTCAAACTTTAAAAAAAGAGGTTGTCTTATAAGTAAATCCTCAGGATATTCTTAGTTGATTAGTGATAAATTTATCAGATCTACAAACTAAGTTCATATTGGACACATCTCCCATCAATATCATTTTGAATGTATAATTATAGCACTGATACTTACTTTGTAATATTTATTCATCAAATGTATAGAAAATAAATTTATTTTATAACCTTATTAATGCAACAAACCAAATGATTAGTGTTTGACAAGAAACCTTAGCACCAGATTTCATATTAAAATTCATATCAAACTAAATGACAAAAAATGTAAATTATCACTGATTTATGTACCTAATTTTCATACCATTATAACAAAATAAAATATACAAAAACATAGTAATAATGGTTAAGAAAGTTACCATGGCTGAAGGATTTTGTGCTCTTTCTTTCTCCTTTCGAATCTCAATTTCAATTGATTCTCTGATGGCCAGCTTACAAGCCCGCTGACAGATCTCTGTAAGGTCAGCACCACTAAATCCCTGTGTGACTCTGGCTATATAACACAAGTCTACATCCTACAGTGAAAATACCTCTTATTTAAGTAAAGGAAAAACAGCATATAAATGTGTTTCCACAATAAAATAAATAATTTAACTGTAATGGATAAAAATGAAGATTTCAACAAGTCAGTAGACTATGCTCATATAACTTTAAGGAGAACACACTAGTTGATGAGATTTTACAAAAAGTGGGTATTTGTATTTAACAGAAAACAACTAAGGCTATCTTCCACCACCTCTAATTTTGAATTAGTGATGAAAAGAAAGGCAACCAGTCAACAACAGCCCACCCCTATCACTAAGAGATTGACTATCACTTTTATAACACATCCACAGCTTCAAGTGTGAGGAATATTTTGTGGTATTTCACAGAGCTGAACCAGTTCATCATTTCTAAATCCCAGATCTCTACCACAAGGTCAACTGGCAATCTCAGAAGATGGGTGTTATTAACAGAATAATGAAAGTCAACAACAAAATGGCACCCTTTGCTGGTGGCAAAAGATTTTTAATAAGCAAAATTGTTAACTTTTTTTTTTCCTTTTTATGAATAATCTCTTCTTAATAATAACAATGGTTAGCCTACAGTTATTCTATATAATAAATAAATAAAAAAAATACCAAGATACTACTTGTAATATACTCAGTAACATACTGACACATGTAATTGAAATAAATGTCTCTGCACTAGGGTAAAACTTATGAGACTGCAAAATAATTTTGTTTTTGCATGTACAACATTACACTTTTCTACAAACAAAATACATTCAAGAGTTACTGCACCTTAGCAACAGGTGACTTTCTTAGATTGGCCTTAAGAATGCTCTCTCGAGATTTATCATCAGGCAGCGGAATATAAATAAGTTGGTCAAGCCGTCCAGGACGGAGTATGGCAGGGTCAATGATATCAGGTCTGAAAAATAAATTTTTCATGGATTTGATCTTAAACTTTGTTTTGTTTTTTTTACTTGAAAGTAAATAGCTTATAATAACAAAAATAGTGCACTAAATTTCTTATACAAATATTTGATTTTTGTAGATTTTTACTATGTCTAGAATTTCTACAATAACTGTAAAAACAGTTTACAAAACCTGAAATTATTATTACTGGCTCTTAGTGGTAATATAACAATAATAATTACTGGAATCTTTTATACATCTTTATTTGTATCTCTGTACAATTGCAGAGTGTAAAAACCACAAATTAAATACTTCCAATATCACCTATACACATGGTTAAAAGGAGTTCCCATACCTTTTAGTTTTCACTTCAGTTAATGGTATTTCTCTCCCAAGCATACTATATATTATGAACACAAGAATAAAACAATCAAAGTCAGAAAAAAATCATACATGTATTTATGAAGATTACCTGTTTGTAGCTCCAATGATGAAAACATTCTTTTTTGAGCTCATACCATCCATTTCAGTTAGAATCTGATTGATTACTCTATCTGCAGCACCACCTACTCAAAATAAATTATCACTGATGATCTTTTGACTGATCTAAAAAAAACAAAAGAATAGCTTTCAAGCATTTTTATTTCGGTGAGTGTGTGTAACGTTTTTTTTGGTTGTTGAACAAAATGTCTTCAATGTATAGACCTATGTGACAAAGACTTATGGCAATACTTACAATGAAACTTAATTTTCAAGATACATTTGGTACAAAATCTTACCCCTGTATCTTTTTTCCCCATATTATGAATGCATTAAAATAATATATTTAAAAAAAAGATAAATTCTCTAACATCACTTTTATCAGTCATACAACTGGCTACACACACACACAAACAAAACCAACACAAAAAAATACCTTCCAATAGCTTTATATGTCAAAATGCTCAAGTCTGTGAAAACATAATTTAAGAAAAGCCTACATACTTCTACATATCCTAATAAATTATAAAAATGTTAATAGTAAGGCCTTGTATTATTTTAAAAAGTTAGTATTTAAATTAATTAATACCATTTATAAATTATTTGAATATAGTTCCATTTCCAAATTTATATTATCAATATATATAGCTAATTGCTATATTATTACGGTGAAGCTTATGATTTAATGTGTATTTTTAGGTCTTCAAACATGTAAAAACTGAATTGCTTAATATAAACAAGGTTGGATTTTTGCTGTAGATTCAGTTAAGTTATTCACGAATTGCCACATATAAAAATGAGGTTACTGACAGTAATCAACTCTGTGTTCTTGTAATGAAAGCCTGCAAGTATAAGATTTTTCTTTAAAAATTCTAATACTTCACACAGATATATTTTAATTATGATGTTTAATTGGAGATGCACAAATGACAAAAAATACACAAACTTAGTAAAAGAGCAGAACTTTCATTAACAACCAATAAAATAAATATATATATATATATATATATATATACACACACACATTAACATTTGCCTATCACAAAATTGCAAACAAGTGCTATTTCTCTATTTATGGAAAAAAAAAAAGTTTTATAAATAATATTATTGTTATACTATTTAAGTAATTTCATTGTATGCACTCACAATGCTTACATTTAAAGGAATACAAAAAGTAATTACCTAGTTCAAGGTTTCCCACATTCTTACTTCAACATGTCCCACTCTCTTCTCATGACCCAAACTTTATCATACCAGATATTAAAATGTACTAAAATAATTAACCTTAGCTGTCAATAACATTATAAGAATGGAAAACATTTTATATCTGTCATAATTTAAACCTTAAAAATTGACTGCTTCAAGTGTATTTAGTTTTTTTCTAACGTAATAAATGTAACCATTAAAATCATCTTTTAAACATTGGTTTAACTTATTCCACTCAGGCTACATTTAACTATGTGCAACAATTTATATTTTTGAAGAACAATTTTTTTGTGAATATAGCAGTTCTGTACTTGAAACATATGTAGATGTTTGTATGTATGTTAAAAAATAATAAATAATCTTAGTTTATATTACAATTAAGTTTCCATATGTTTTACAAAACATTCAGAGATGATGAACCTAAAAAATGCCTATCTTTACAGTAACTAACAATCTTCAAAACCACTGATTATCTTAAAAGTTAAGTATATATAAATTCTACTGAACCTGCATCTCCAACACTTCCTCCTCTGGCTTTAGCAATTGAGTCTAATTCATCAAAAAATAGTACACAAGGGGCAGCAGCCCGAGCCTGTAACAGAAAACATTCATATTTTTAATACATAACTGTAAAATAACAAATAAACCAGGCTATAGCTTGTCAAAAATGACAGGCATGTACTACCACCCCATCCCATAGCATACCTTAACATGATATCTTATGATTAACTAAAATAAATTTTGTGAAATGAAGATTGACCCACAAACAGGCAGAAAAATGCAGTTGAAATAGTCAAACATTAATAAATACCTTTGTCAGTCAATCAAAATCAAGATCATTCATGAAATGAATTTGTGGTGAATTCATAAATTAATTATTAGTAAAAATTAATCAGATTTACAATTTTTAATATACAAAAAAGCCAGAGGGTTTTGGTAACACTATATTCCAACAATGACTTTTATGTTATGTTGCTTAACAACAACAAGAACAAAAAAACGTATAACCCAATATAATTGTTAATCTGTCTACCTTAAATATAAAATGAAATCTATAGATAACAAAGCTTGAAAAATATGTTGATTTCTTAATTTAGGTTTCTTTTTTATTAAAAATGTTGGTGATATATCAGAAAACAGCTTGATTCAGAAATAATTTAAGTTTAAAATTAAATTGATATTTTTACTTTCAAAGATAAATTTTATGCACTTGGCACTAGGCTAGGTAATCCCATACTACATCTTTACTTTAGACTTATTATACCAACACCCTCTACACATATGAGGTTTCACTAAAATTGTGATGGGCAGACAGTAATCAAACTATTCTATCTGGATACATACAATTTGGCTTTTATGACTCCTACTTCAAGAAATCAAGTGTGACGTTACACACATTTTTTTAAAAACTAATTCATAAAGTTTTGCCCTAATGGATAAGTACCTATGGAAAAACATGCAAAAATACAAAAGCAACTGTAAACAATAATTATCAGTATGTTAAACCAAAATTAAAGTAATTAGAATACACATAATTGGAAATTTTCATTTTAAATAACTTAGTACAGACAGTTAACCAATTATCTAATTGAATTATAATTAATCAGAACTAAATAATAAAAGTGCTTGGTGCTTAAAACAAAATTACTTCATGAACAAAGTTAAGAATGTTTTACCAAAGGGAATATGAACTTGCTCCAAAAGTAGTTAACAAGTTCATATCAAGATTAAATATTGTAATATCCATTGGCATACAAATGAATCGGTAAATTCACATTTGTTAAATTGTTCAACTTCCATATTCTATAAATTTGTTAACCAGAGATACTCTATATGGAAAACCATTTATTACTCTTAAGATTTTCTTTTGTAACAGGAAATGTTACGACCAGTTAGTTAGGGTGTTTTACTCCCAATCTGAGGTTCATGGGTTTTAATCCTTGCCCTACTAAACATGTTAATATTTTCAGTCCTGTGAAAACTATAATGTGATGGTTGATCCCACTATTCATTGTTTAAAATGATAGCCCAAGAGTTGGCAGTGGGTGGTGATGACTAACTGCCTTCCCTCTAATCTTTCATTGCAAAATTAGGAATGGGTAATATGGCTTGCCAAAATTAAAAAAAATTAAATAACAAACTTTTCTTAACCCTTTCATTATGGATTGGGTGGAATCCATCCAACTCATAACTACAAAAATATCTATGAAAGTAATTATACTATAATTTTTGATAATGTATGCATATGTTTACAAACTTTTGTAGGTTTAGGATACATTACAAAGCTTTTATACATAAAAAAAACTGATTATTGAACTAAGTCTTGAGATTTTTTAGTTAAATATTTCCTCATAAAAGTATTTGTTTCAGAATGTTTACAATCCAACATGCAGAGTAATTTTTATATTAAGATTAGAAATACTTTTATGCATTAGAAAATTTTCAAATTTCACATGTGAAATCTTTATAAGTTCCAGATAATTATCATGTTTTTTCTTACTAGAAAGAATACTTAGGAATATCATGCTTTTTTCTTTCCAGAATGACAACAAATTATAGCTCAAAAACAAACATTTATGTATATTTAATACATTGACTCCTCAGTCATTGCTGGCTAGCACCACAGAAGTTAGAATGGCATGGTGCTTGTCACTCATGTTACTATATCCAAGAATATACTTGGATAACTGACCTTTACAAGTGACCTGTCTTGCCATGTTTTAGTGGCTTAGTATTTTGTAAAATACAGTTACATTTCAGTTATACTACATTACATATGTATATACATTATTATTATTATTCACAAACAAGTTTTTAAAATTATGAAGCTATTTGTACTCATTTGCTGAGCCTTTTAAAATTTGCAAATAGAGGATGTGAAATTAAATACTTTTTAAAGTTTTAATATATGCATTGAAAAATCAAATAACTATACTGATGCCATAGAATTCCCTTTTAATTTATCAAGCTTAGTAACTAGGTAAAAAAAATATTAAATTTCAAGCAGACTAAAGACTCAATCTACTTTCTTTAAATATTCTTATGAAAGACGATGATGTCATAACACTCAAAAATGGCTGAGAAAGATACTAGGGGATATTTTGAGCTATCAATTGGTTATTCATGTGGCACAGACAGAAGTAAGTGTGTACAAGGGAGAATTTCCAAAAATGGAAAGACGTTAGTGGGCCACTGTGTTTGATTTCGTACATGATCAATATTTGAACAAACAATAAAGAAAGGATCTTCTTATATCATTAGCTTTTCAATATTGGTAATTTGAATTCCTAATTCATATGAAACTATAGACTTTATAGTTTGACATCATAAACATCTAATTTGAACCAGTGACAACATACCATGTGACACATAAAAATCAATGTTTAGGTGTGTTTTTTAAATAGTTACTATACATTAAGAAATTAAATAATGAATAATACTAACAACTGAATTGTAATTTACAGTTTGATACCAAATAGTCATTCCTTAAAAATTTGAATGCAAGTCAACCAAAAGCAATCACATGGTCTTTGACCCACAACCATAGGAAGACCTGTCTCAGTAGACTCAATGCCTAGAAATTCATAGTTCATTTGACTACAAAAGATGGCACAGTAAATTTTTCATATAGGCTAGATAACTTTTCAGATTTAATTCTAAAATTTGCATACAACATCTTCAATTTCTTAACTTTCAAACACTGAGAATTGCCACATCTGTTTGTTGTTTGTTCTCAAGAGATAAATTACTTCTAAGGGAGTAATTTAAGGTCTATTTGTGTATCTATACACACTATTATTACAAACCACAGTGAAATCACTATAAAACCATATTAATTTCTTTCTAATTCCATTGCTTACAATTTACTGTTATAGTGCACAAAAAGGTTTACAATAATTTTAAAAAAAGTACAAATTATTATCAGATTGCATGAAATCATCTGCCTTATTTCAAAAAATAATCATAATTTAAATAACAGAATTATTATAACTTAATTAAAAAACAAACCTTGTCAAAAACATCCCTGACATTGGCTTCTGACTCACCAAACCACATGGTCAGCAATTCTGGTCCTTTGATAGAGATAAAATTGGCTTGACATTCATTAGCTATAGCCTTAGCAAGTAGTGTTTTACCACAGCCAGGTGGGCCATAAAAGAGCACACCTTTAGAAGGGGTCATACCAAACTTTAAGAACTTGTCAGGAAATTCCACAGGGTACTACATTTAGAATAAAACAAAAAACATTAAAGTTGACACAAAAGAAAAACACTTAAAATCATTCCTGATAATATTTTGCAAGTTTTTTAACATAAAATGAGAATAAAATTCATTCAGCTGACAAAGTTATCTTACAAAATATTGCATTTATTACTGGTAAATACCTCTCTCCTATTAATTTTCACCCCAAATTAAAGTTAACTGTTGACAATCTCACTTAGACCTATATCATACAAGTCAAGAATACAGAAACTAAAAGTTTGTAGCAATCACTTTGTTCAAGTGCTTACTAATAAACTCTGATAGTGGAATGACATAAGATAAAATCGTATCATGTAAAATTTGAACTTTAAAGTACAAGCAAGTTAAAAAAGACTTGAAGATGAGATTTCTGTCCAAAGGTTAATTATGATAACAGGATTAAAACTGTTATCTTACAATCACCCTTCATTAATACTTTTCCTCCAATAAAATGCCAACCTGTAAAGAAAACATTTCAGGCTGGGGTAAGGTTAGAGGCATGTGCATAGTAATCTTTATAGCTTATTCTTTACTGTTTAAAGGTTTGATATTAAAACGAAAAACAATAACATGGAAAAAAAGTTCACCAGACATAAAAACATCTTAGAAAATAATGAAAAAAGATGGTTTGTTGTTTTACCTAAAAAAAACAAAGAAAAAACAATACGGCTTCAAAATGAGTTTAAAAATTTTCAATAGAAAAGGAAAAAAACTATACCAATATAAATAAACAAACTCACCTGGATCATTTCTTGTAATTCTTTCTTCACATTCTCAAGGCCTCCAATGTCATCCCAGGTAACATTAGGTACTTCCACTACAGTTTCTCTAAGAGCACTTGGGCTACTCTTTCCTAGAGCCCACTGAAGTACAAACATAACATTCTACAGTACTTATTGCTATAAGAAATTTTAACATACTTGATTTAAACCTATTATTGGTGTCAATGTAAAAGTGTTCAGTCTAAATTATTATCTACAACAAGATTAACACTCTTGCTACAGGTTTGATCAAATTGACCAAGTTCATAACCTCAAACTGACCTTTAAATTTTTCATTATAATTTGTAAGGTTCCAGTAAATGTTAAGAATCTTTTGTAGACAACAAAAATCAGAATTTTTAATGAAGTATTTTGACTAAAAATTTTTCCATGAGTATATGGAATTGAAGTCTTGTGTGCAAAGTGATTTTCATGGTACATCTTAAAAGTTTCAAGTTTTATTTACATAATCTCTAAAACCTCAAATAAATTTCCAACATTTTTTTTCAGTAAAACTTTATATTCTGTTATTTTCTCTACTCTAACTCTTTACAATGATGTCAATTTGACTGACACCTTATAACAACCACAAAACAAAAATAAAACAAGCAAACTAGCCTTTTTTTTTTTCTTTCTTTCAGGAATAACTTCAAATTGTGACATAAAACTGCATTTGTTTATCTTAACTAACTTAAAAACTCAAATAACAGTATACAACTGTTTCCACATGAATTTTATTGTTTTGTTGCCCTTTGAAACCTGTATAGCTAATAATCCCATCACAAAAGTTGTACATTACTTGGGAAACATGTAGCTCATATTACCTTATTAAATAATTTAAGACATAGGCTCATAACAATTTATTTTTGAAAGTACAATACAAATTTTTTTTAATTATTTTTCTACCTTTTATTTAATATAACCTTATCTAACTTAAAAATCAAATTTTTACATTTTAATTACTTTTATAATAACAAATAAAGAATACACTTGAAAAATGAGAAATGCAGAGCTGCTAAAAATTTGGATAAAGTCTTCAATGCATCTCCTGTGGAAATAAAGTTTGAACTGCAAGTGGAATAGATAATTCTTTGTACGAAAAATAATGTGATATAATACATATATTAAAACTTTGGGGCTTTCTCTATTTGTTACAAATGATATCATATTAAATGTTAGAGAAAACTACTTAAATTTTGTAAAAAAGAGGAAGTGACAGGTGGGCAGAGCAAGTGGGGTACAATTTTCTACTTTATGGATCCGTAACTAAATAAAATTGAAGCCTATAACACTTATGCTTTGCCTGAATAATATCAATATCATAATGAGTAACTAAATTCTGTACTTCTTGGAAGGGTGGTAAATAACTTAGAGAAGACAGAATATCTACAGAGCAACTATCACAATTCTCATATTAGGGAGAATTGAGGATGTTTCTAACTCTCTCAATACAAGCTCAGTCAATTTGACTAACTAAAAGCAATTTTCATGTTAAGATAGAAAATGCTTTTCTTCATCTCAAAAATCTCACATTTCATTTATGTAATCTTTAAAACCTTTAAGTACATTTCAAATGTTTATTTTTAGTAAAACTTTATACTTTATGCTATTTTCTCTACCATAACTCCATTTGACATTGGTCAATTTGACTGACTAATTAACAACAACAAAAAATTGAAATAAGTCTATATTACCTTTTTTATCTTTTGAGAATGACTTCAAATTGTAACATGAATATATTTATCTATTGTAAGTAGCTATAAACTTGTAACAGTATACTTCCAATTATTGCCCTTTGAACTACTGCTAACTACTAATATTTATGCCATTATAAGTTTAAAATCACTTAGAAAACACAGAACTCATGTATGCTATTGAATCACATTACCCATGAGCCACTCCAAGCTGCTTTTGTGTGTGCCTCATGAAACATTATTATTATTATTTATTTTATTTAATCTAACCTTAATTAAAGAGATTCACCTTTTTACATTTTAGGTACTATTATAATAATAAATAAAGAATAAACAATAAATTAAGTACTTACCAGGTTTGTTTTTTGTTTTGCTTTTTTGCTGTCAATAACACATAACCATACTTCTTTTACATTATTGGTAGTAATGCACCAAATTTTATTGAATCAAATAATGTACCAAACAACACAGAATAATGACATAAAAGCAGACAATTTCCCCTAACTACCACAACCTTTTGGCTTTCTAACTATGTGACAAGAGCAGTTACAAATTCATCCAAGCTAGCAGTTGTCTTTCCTGTAGGAACAATACTAGCATTAACAGGGAAAATGACAGTTCTCTCTTCAGAAAACAATGTAATATAACAAATCATTTGACAGATGAAATGCTTGATTTTATATTGCTTACACATAATATAATATTAAGAGTAAGAGGAAACTATTAACAAATCCTGAAAGATAAAATATGGTAGGTGGGTGTGGCAAAAGAGGTCTAATTTTATATTTTATGGGTCTAACCAAACACAGTTGAAGGCTATAAAAGTTATGGTTTGTCTGAGCAATGAAAATTTTTTACAGTGAGTAATTAATGTTAAATTTTGTTCTTATTGGAGTGGTGGTGATTAAAATATAAAAGAGGAGATGCCTAGAGAAAATACATCACATTTCTCACACTAGGGGAAATTCAGGATTTTTAAAAATATTGCCTTATAAAATTAAGAACTTAAAACATATAACATTAAAATCTGTATGATTAGCTATGTTTTTACACCAGGTTGGTACATATACTATAATAATAAAGTAGTTGTTGAATTAAATTCTGAACATAAATCAGTAAAATCTCATGAGATGTTGAGGAAATGATACCTGTATGGAAAGAGTTAATCCTATTTCTATATAACAATAATAAGTTTCCTTTACCCTAAAGTTTTCCATGCTAACAGCTAGTGAACTCAACACTTCAGCATCAATTTGTTCATCTTCCAGATCAATAAGGTCCATTTTCTCTCTGATCTGTTGTAGAGCAGCTTCAGAGCACAGAGCAGCAAGATCTGAGCCAACAAATCCATGAGTCTCAGCTGCAATCTTTGATATACAAGATAATTGAAAAACAAGTTATATTAGCTTAGATTCAATGTTTTTATCCACATTTGAAATCTCAATTTCCTGCTCATAAAGTGTTCTGTGAAACAAATTATTGCTGCAGAAATCATGGTCAGACTTTTTATTGTTGGAAACACTGAATAGAACTTTAGTTTCAACAAAGAAACGTAACTTCATTAGTATTAAAATCTCAAGGCACTATACATGGGATCATGAAATATTTGGGAGAAAAGAATGTTACACATTGTTTATTAGTTTAACACAACATTATTTCAGATTCATGATAGTCCCTGAATTCTTTAACAAAAATGTGAGATGTTACTCTAGCTTCAAGCACCTAATCATTAGTAGCACATTTTCAGTTACAATTATTTTGTGATGATTGGTTAAACCTTTGTTTCAAGAATATAACTTAGAATTTAAATTATTCACTGTTTAGTTACCTACCTTTTCAAGATCCACATCATCATCAAGTTTCATATTTTTTGTGTGAATACATAAAATTTCTAGTCTTCCAGTTGTATCTGGAATACCAATATCTACCTCACGGTCGAAACGCCCTAGAGAAATACAAAATTAACTATCTTAAACAGTAGCAATAGGATACAAGAGAAAGTGTTCATACTTATAATAATGTAAGCTGGTAAGGAGAATCTCTTAAAGAAAATATTTTACAGAAATACTTATGCATAGCTAGGAAAAGTAAAAACATTTTATTGTCAATAAAAATAATGTGCTTAAGCAATATGGACCAGCAGTGTTACCATATAATTCAATTAAAACTGAAACACATTACTAATAATACAAAATCAACACACTATGTCTGTCACATCAAACTGACCTGATGAGCCCTGCTAATGAGCAAAAGACTTCATCGGCATTCCATATGGCAGATGTAGTGTAACTAATGCAGTATAACATATGCTGTTTTGCTTTCACTCATATGTTCTTAAAATTACATACATATTTTACACCTGTTGCCACTATGACTGTTTGACACCATTCCCGGAAAAATATGACTAGCTTGCTGGTTCATCAATTTTCTCTGAATCATAGCAAAGTTAATTCCAATAAAAATAATAAATAAATAATTTATATTAAATATAAACTGAATAAATAATCTTGTGTTATTAATCTTAACCCTAGAAATATCAGCAGGAAATGACTTAATTAATCATGACAATAATTATAGTTAACTTTCTTAAACTTCACATCATAACAGCTCATTAAAGATGATGGTGTAAATAGTGTTAAGATGACAGTAATGTCTGTCATATCTCAGCTGGCCTGATGAGCCCTGATATTAGGTAAAAGATCTCATCAGTGCCAGATGTAGTGTGGTTGACATATTTTTCCTTGCTTTTTCTCAAACACTGAAGCAAAATACTGCTAAGAATATAATCACCATAATACTAACAGTGAAACACAGTCAGTATAATTCTATTTATAACATTTACCATAATATTGGTGACGATGAAAACACTATCAAAATCATTCTACTGATCACTACACAATGCCATTGCTAAGGGAAGAGTCACTACATTCTAATGGTAAAACTCACTACAACACTACTACTGATGAAAACACAGTAACCATCATTTTAACATTACTGCCGATAAAAACAGTCAACACAATATTAATGATAAAACAAATATACCAACAAAAGAACTATCATCTATTCACAACAAAAAGGCAGCAGAAAATTACTACTGTTAATTACTAATATAAAATCATCAGAATATAACAGATTACATACAGATGTTAATAAGAACAAACCACTAAAGCTCACAATGTCTTGCAAGTTAAAAATACACCAATCTATAGAATACCCCCATTAAAATATTTCTCTAAGAATACTGCTGATTAAAAACACCATACAAGAGATACCAGCATACTAGTAATAAGGCACTGTTACAAGAATACTACTGTTTAAACACTGTCACCAAGAAAATACTAACACCATAGTTTTACAAGTACATTGTAACAAAGTTATAATCATTTCTTTCAAGTTGAAATTTGAAAAACATACCAAACCGACGAAGAGCTGCATCAACACTGTTTGGTCTGTTAGTGGCTGCCATTACAATGACATGAGATCGTTGTTTCAGTCCATCCATCAGAGTGAGCAACTGTGATACAATTCTTCTTTCCACTTCTCCATGTGTCTAAAAAAATATAGAAGAAATTATCTAAGTTTTATATATTTAAATATTTCTGTCTCGGAGTAACTACTGAAAGGAAAAGGACAAAAATAAATAAGACATACCTAGAAATATATTAAAAAAGTTATAAATGTTTCCTGGCTAGTGCTTTAAATTACTGAATGCACTAGAATTTCCATATTAGCACACTTAAAGAAATTAAAAAGACAAAACATATGTAGAAACCAGTAATCTAAAAATCAACCTATATCTTTAAAAGTTAAAATGGTTATTTTTTGAAATACATAACACTTGAGACATAAAGCTGCAACCATATCTAATGGGGGAAAAAATAAATAAAAGTGCAAAATTCTCATTACAATACAAAGATAATTTGATCAATGAACTATTAGTAATTCTTTGGGCCCTAAGTATTCATCCTGAAATAATTTTAAAATGTTGCACCAGCAAATAAAGACTAAGAACATCAGATATTCATAAACAGTGAAAAGTTGGCACATTTGTTAATTAATGTATCTAATATTTAGTCTTCTATACAAGCCTTTTCTCTTTTTGGTGCTATTGCATCTAACTCATCAATGAAGATGATGGAAGGTGAATTTTTCTCAGCTTCTTCAAAAGCTTTTCGAAGATTGCTCTCAGACTCTCCAGCCAGTTTGCTCATTATCTCTGGACCTGGAACAAAACATATCTTTTAGTTGAACCTTTTCCTTATGAAAATAACTCTATAAAATGTTGTGACATGCACTGAATAGTCAAGCCGTCTTCGTAGGGTTAAAGAACTATTTGAAACCATAAGGAATTTCATACTGTATTGTCCTCCTGTTTTTAATTAAATGCTTGAGGATTTGATATTGGTTAAAGTTATGTTACTCACATCATTTTAATACAGGACTTAATCAAGTAGAAATTTTTCTGAAACAAAAATTAAAGCAATATATATAATTACATCTTATCAACTCAGTAATATACAACTCATGGAAATAACTGATATTACCTTATAATTATGTTTTTTTCTGTCTTACCATATCTATAATTTCTATTTATGATTACTTTATACTTTTTGAGTAATGCACTGCAAGGATGCAAATCTCTCAAAATTGAAATTTTTCTAAACTGAAAATGTATTTCTGAACAGATACCCATCTCCTCTTAAAAAATATTTTGTTAATTATTATTATTACCCTCTACTAGTGCAACTTCTTTACTCACTACTGGCCTTGTTACTCTCACTTCTTTATGCATATCAAAATGCAAATGATCATGCAGCAGTCCTCCACCAGTAAGAGTGTAACACTATCCCTATTGTAAGTATTACCCCTCTAATAATCCACCTGTTAAATCACTTTGAGATTGGCTATGATGAAATCAACCAGTACACCAGAAGTGGGAAGGAAATGTGAGAGGAGGTAAGTATCTATTTGGAAATACATTTTCAGTTTAGGAAAAATGTTAACTTCTGATATGATATCTTACCTCCTATCACCAAAAGCTAGAATCCCACACTGAATTAATGATGGTACAATGAGAAGAAGATTCTCCTTGTGAAAGTATGCAAAGAAACACCGTGAGATGTGGAGAAGGATGAAAAACATCATACCAATGGGAGATAACATCACTTCCGAGCCAGGTATAACTCCTCACCCTACAGGAGTGTGTCACCAAAACCAAAAGGGTGGAAACTTGGAGGGTCATGTGATCAACAGTAAAGGGAACTCCAGATATCAAGTTGCTAAGGCACAAGAGACCATAAATAGAAGTTCAATCTCAGCCAACACCTGGCAACATCTCAAACAGTACACCAAGTTCATGGTAGGAAGAATGCACTTTACCTTTCATCATAAAAACAGATACTAGTTGGGACTACAGACGTCTGTATCAAAAACCCAGTTCTACATATGTACACTTACAACACTGAATTTATTGGGATTTGATGTCCAGCCAATGATGGGAAGTAAAAAGAATTAAGAAATTCACAAAGCTAGGAAATGGAGTAAAATAAAAGTGGAATTAACCCACACAGGCAGCCAAAACCTTAGATAGAAAGCACTGGTCCATAAAAAAGAGAACATATGAATTATGGAATAATATCTGGGGAATGCTAAAATCAAGGAAGTAACATGCCTGAAAATTCCAGACAATCTGGTGAAGGTTCTGGTCAAATAACATGTGAAGATGGAGAGTTGGTAGGGAATGATGACACACACCTGAGTGAGGCTGACAAATGTGCATGAAAGACAAGGAGAGGAACTAGTAGTGACACCAGTAACTGTTGCAGAAGTGGAAAACATGTCTGAGTCGGCCAATATGAGGACACTACAGAACCTAACAAGGAATGCTTTAAACTATCAAAATGTCATAAGAAGGAAGCTGAATAGGAGGTTACAATCAGTCCAATTCTAGCTAGGAATATTTATCGCATCTATTTGCTGTTGAGAAATAGGCAACCAGAAATGGGGAAGTTTTGTGTTGAGAGGAGACACAAATAGGTCCAAATTAGGGATATAACAATGAGCAAACAGCTCCTCTCCTTTGGTAGAATCTTATCAAGTCTGGATAAGCAATCCCCAACCAGATTTGTGGCAGCCAGAATATGACCTGCCAGCAAAGTAATGCAATGGCTGTAGGCTCAATGAAGATCATCAATTGTCCAAAAACAAATGTCCATCAAATGGGTACCTCCTTGCTTGGAGATACAGGACACAGCCACTTTACCCTGAAGAGACAGTAGTGAAGTGAAGAACAATTTGCTAAATAGTAATAAGCCCAAGATATTGATATAGAAAGCAGATTCTGTGAGAGTCCACTGTTCTGAAACTTTCTGATCAAGTTAAGGGATGCATTGTTAGAGGCCACTAATTATGAAAGGGCTAATGTTGCAGCATCATTATTTGCATGTAGATATGTAGAAAGGAGTAAAGGTTACAAGGCTAGTGGCAAGTGAAAAACTTGTGCTAATAGAGGACAGTGCTAATCAAGAAAATGTTTTGCAAGAAGAGGCAAGATATTATATAGAAATTAAAGTTTTTAAGATCACTTTACTATTTAAACTATATCAATAAGAAATCATCTCCTCCATTAATAAACAATTTTTTGCATTTTATTTCCATTTAAGTGTAAGACAAACAAATCTTTCAGAATATACTGAATATTTTTTTCACTAAATGAATATTTCATAGTCACCCACCATTAATAAGAAAGAAGAAGGCTCCTGTTTCGTTGGCAACTGCCCTGGCTATCAACGTCTTCCCAGTTCCAGGTGGTCCGTACAACAAAATCCCTCGAGGTGGCTTGATATTACAAATATTTAAACCTTGTGATTTTTTTTTAATCCATAAGGGTTGAAACTAACTATTTTAAAATAAAAATTGTCTAAAAATATTTATCTAAGAAAGTTAAATGTTTAAATTGTATTCATCATGAACATAAACAAGTTGATTTACAGCATTTTTAAAACTTTCAAACAAATACATATTTTAAACTATATCCAAAATGTTGAGGTAATGTTCTTTTACAAAAAGTTGAAAACATACTTTAACACCAATGGCCTTAAACAGACTAGGATGACGAAGTGGCAATTCAACCATCTCTTTGATTTGTGCTAACTGCTTACGACAACCTCCAACATCATCATAACCCACAGCATTCAAAGATTCCTCTTCTTCCTATACAAAACAAGGATGGAATTTACAGGGAACAAGTAAAATGTACTTCAAACTGTTCGAGCACTCTTAACAGTCAATAATACAATATGCACAACATTAATTAATTCTTCTCTTCCATATTATTTTCAACAAGTAAAAAATGCATATAGTAAAGTAAAAGTGATCTAAAAAAAACAAGAGATGAATGTCAAAAGAAGCCCAAAACCTATCAAATCTGAAACAAAATAGTGACAGATATGTTGGATTGCTTATAACATGTTATACATTTACCATAGGAATTCCCAAGATGGTAATAATTAACACTTGTGGACATTTAGGTGAAAAAAAACATATTTTCTGGATTGACCACTACCAAAAAAGTTATAAAAAACATTTAATAACATGTATTAGATGATATAGACATAGGTGGAGTCACTTATTGACATCCTAATATTACATTATGATAGTTTAAAAATGAGTGTTACTTTTTTCAATATATTAAATAAGAGATAAAAAACAAATCTTATAATCTTCCAAGCATTAAAATGAAGCTAGAAGATTGTAATTTAGTCAAATACACCTTAGGAACAATTCATGTAAGCAGTTATCAGGTTCTGATCAAATACCCACTGTCCATGTGGTGTTCGAAGGGACCACAGATATGTTTTGGTCATGCAAGACTGTAAACTCTATAAAACAGCAAAAAGAGGCATAATAATCCACTGTTCTTTCACTTGATTGCCAATGGCAATCAAGTGTAATCATTTGCCATGGGTCAACCACAGAGTAAAATAACTTTCAATTCCACATGCTGCAATTGAAATTTTGCTCATAGCAGGTTATTAATGAATTTCTTACAGAATAAGATTTGACTTCCACTGTCTTTATGTATATAACTTTGCTGAATGAGATGGCAAATGCTAATAGTTAATTCTTTGAAAATATGAGGAAATTTGACAAGAACAAGTAGTATGTAGTCACTGAGTAAGTTGTTAAGCTAGTTTCTCTTGCTCAGCCCTATTACAGATTACTTGAACGTAGTGTGATAGTGCAGCCTGTAAAAGTTTTTCTTTTTTTTCCTGTATAATGGAAAGTGTGAGCCAGAATGCACTGCAAATCATGAAAAGAATGGAAGGGATTTACGAATTATGCTACTGATGTTATTAAACACCTTTTACTGATGATGCAGTGCATTTTCTTAAATATCGATATATTTAGTTTTGCATGTTTTTCACCATGTCTTCTCATTTCTATATGTATTTTGCATCCTGACATTTATAGATAAACAAGTATTAAGTAACGATATGAAACCTTCCACAGCCTAATGTTTCCATGTACATGATATTCATGACACCACCATCAGTACAAAGATAGTGTCTTTCTGAAATTGGTTATGGCCAGAGGTGGAATTCTCAACAAAAATAATCCAGTACTCATATGCACATACAATAAAAATTTAACTCGTATATGTAATTTATAATTTAGTCCACTAAGAAAAAAAGAAAAAAAAAACATACTATTATTTTTTTCTATAACATTTACAGTGAGCACAATTGTAGGTTTTATTTGACATACTAAGTAAACTATTTGATTTTCTTCCATAATACTCATTGTTTTGATGGTTTAAAAGAAAATATGTATTAAAAAGACAACTAACTTTAAAATTTCATAATTGAAAACTTACCTCAGATGCAGTTTTTTTTTCTGTTCCACTGTGTGACAAAGAGGGGTGGGTATTATAATGCATCAACCAATAAAACTATGCAATTGGTTAATAATGATTTACATTGAAGTTACTAAATAACTTCTCATGACTTTGTTACCAAAATAACTAATGTCATTAGGACATTTATTAGTTTATTTGCTGAATATTTAATGATTTCATATATTCTATGAATTGTTAACATATCTGCTTTCTGACAGTATGATGGAAGGAATGAGATTGAATGAAAAGCAGTATTGAAATGAGTCCAGCTACTAATTATCATCATTAAAATAAAATAAAAATTAATTAAAATATTTCATTAAAACTACATTTACATCAAAAATTACTATTTTGTGATACTGCAGTCAATTTTAAACCTTTAAATAACACTGGTATCCTTAGCAGCCCTAAAAATCCTTTAAGTTAAAAAAATTATCTGTTCCTAGTCATTTTAGGATGTTTATATGATGATGAGGTGTTATTACACCTGATAAATAACTGGTTGTTTAATGGATAAGGAATAAATTGGAAATTGTGTAGATTATATTTTTTATAATAAAAACCACCAGGTATAAGATTAAGACATCCACATCTATAGACAGATAACAAATCTAGTCCTAACAGGTGAGGAAGATATTTGGTCTTCATGTAGTAAGTCCATTTTATCAAAACAACAACCACAAAAAAGGGGTTTCCTATTTCATGTCTCAGCAATTACGATGAACTGAACATTTTCTCAAATTTTCTTTGACATATTTTTAGTATCCTTAACTGTTTCACAAAATTATATCTAAATTCAGTTTTATCAAATTAAAAAATAATCCTGACTATATCAGATCATGCAAAAAATAAACAGACTTAGTGATAACTGATGTCAACTTAATAAAATAAATAAGCTTTTTTAAAAATAAGTTCACTTTTTAGATACTAATATATTTTTAATAATTTCATATCAGCTTCTACAAATTACTATATATCCTGTTTTTGTTATTTTTCATACCAATATATTGTAAGAGTCCATATGAATTCACCACTACATTCATATGGTCTGCACTACAAGTGAAACATTTAGCAAATATATCTTTACATATTTTAAGTTAAAATTACATTAGCAATCAAAATTTTACAAACATTCAAATATTCTAATATCAACTCTTCAAATTATTAAAATACAAACTGAATCCAATCAAATCCTTAATATCCTATTTGTTTTCACTAGTTGTTATAACCAAAACTTAAAAACTTTTATCCTTATATTTTACTAATGTTATAGATGTGATACATACATTTACATGGTTTAAAAATCACAAAAAAATGTTTTAACCAGATTTCAATAGAAGAAAATGCAGTTATATAGGCTTCATTTAGAAATATGATAAGACAAAAACACTTTAAAAGTTGCTTTCCTAAAACTCACTTCACGTTTAATTGGTTCTCCTTCACAATGAATGACTGTGTCTGGAGCAACAATACAATAAGGACTTGGATCCGTTTCCACCACCTTGAACTCTACTGCTCTCATCCCACCTCTAACACTAAATACATCGCCTTTGTAGATAGGTCGATAAGCTTCCAAGAAATATGGCTTTAGGTACACATCAAACAGGCTCCTAAGTGCATTAAAATGTATACTCATAGAAAAAAATTACAAGTTCTAAAATAAAAATCTTGTCAGTTATAAAAATAGTTCATTGAAATCCACATTAAACAATTTTGATTATGTGTAGTGTCAAACATATATGATAATAGGTATAACAAATACTATAATATCTACAAAGGATTCTTTATTATATTTAACAGGAAATTTCAATGTTTCATGGCATTAAAACAATCAATATAAGTTTTATATAAAAAACCATGAACAACATATAGCCCACACAAATTTTCAATAGGTTCTATGGACCTCATGTCTGTTTCAGGCTGTATTCACAGTTTTAAGAAAGTCTAAACAGAGATACCAAAATATCATCTGCTACAATACTCAAGGCAGCCAAAATCCATAGAAGAGTTTAGTTTAGTGACCCTCTCATTTAAGTATAAAAGCTGTTTCTCACAGATTCAAGGATGAGAGGGTGTCACTAAACTAAAGAATTCTATGATTTTTGGCTGCCTTGAGTATTGTAGTGGATGATATTTCAATTAAAGCAGCCTTAATGTTCCAATTAACACTTAACAACATTATAAGTTTACATAAATTATGAATAGCATTCCTAGATTTTTCATTAACAGAATTTATATTCACCTAAAATACATTTATTCTTTGTTCAAACTCACTAACATTATCAAAAATTCACAAAAAATCTTACCCTGTTAAACCTTCCACTGTGTCATCAATTGGAAGAACATGAATCCTCTTTCCATATTTTACATCTGGACATGCTTGAATGCTTTATAACATAAGTAAAACAGTATTAGCATGAATCAAAACTTTTATTAACATATTTACATAATCATTGTCAACATCATAAAACTGTTGGTGAGAATAAAGTAGTTTTAACTTAGGTTAAATCTGATTACAAACAAAGACAAATGTGACAGCAACTGTTTATTACAATGTGACACATATAGAAGTCTTGAAGGACTTGCGTATAATAACAGCACAAATGAGAGAAGGATGATGTTGTGAAATATTTAAATTTTTTATTCTTCAAATCACCTTGCACTGGTTTTGTAGAGTTTATACACTATTTGGGAGAATTAAGCTGGATACGACATGGCTGTTTCGTGCTCCCAATCCAATGGTTGATGGAGCAGGTGATGATTTGGTCAGTGGTAGCCACATGCTAAATTCAAGGCCGAAGTCAAAATCAAAACTCATTGTGTACATATCATACAGTATTTCAAACAGATTGAGCACCTTTGTAGTTTCTTCCCCAACAGCTGGATAAGCATAAAAAATAAACTTGTATAACAGACAAAAACAGCAATAACAAAACTATTTACCTTCCATATGCACATCTCCTAGGTGAAAATATCAGAGTGTAGCCAAAATGTTTAAAATTAATATTTACTAGAAATCTCAATGTGATGGCAGCTATGAAAACATTAATAGTATGAGCCATACTAATTAGAAAATCATGCCTGACAATCAGCAGATTGAGGTTAACACTGATTAAATCATCACTTGCTCCACCAACCATAGAACAATGATGTCATGTCCATCTCAATCCTTTCAGACAGCTTTTTGACCCCAAAAAAACTAGTGTAAGATGACATGAAGATCAAGAATGGATGTATTTAAAACCATCATCCATCTTCACTTGTGCTGCTCTTATAGATTAGTGTCATACTGTGTTAGACAGTTCCTGCCTACTGTACTTAATGTTTGTTCATCGTGAAGATTGTCTAAATCACCTATAAATAAAAAGTTCAGCCTTATTACACTCATTATTTTAAAGTAAACCCAAAAGTCAAGCCTTACTACACTCATTGTTTTACAGTGAATCCAAAAGTCAAGCCTTACTACACTCATTGTTTTACAGTGAATCCAAAAGTCAAGCCTTACTACACTCATTGTTTTACAGTGAATCCAAAAGTCAAGCCTTACTACACTCATTGTTTTACAGTGAATCCAAAATTCAAGCCTAACTACACTCATTATTTTACAGTAAACCCAAAAGTCAAGCTTTACTACACTCATTATTTTACAGTAAACCCACAATAATGTCGTTAGATGAAACAATCTAATACTATTTATTGAAATCTTCTTTTTCATGTTTTATTATCATATTTTAGTTTCACTGACTGACAAAATTACTTAAGAAGTTATTTTGGAATTTATGCTACTACAATTTTATATTGTCCATTATCATAGTAGTAATAAGACTTGAATATAAAGTTACAAGTGCAAGCCAACGGAAATGATTGAAGAATTACTTTTTCAATCCCTTTCATTCTCATCCAATGATCATTGACCCCAAAGAAGAACAAAAACACTAGATACCAGTCTTAAGTTTTATGAGATTTTTTAATAACTCAAGTACATGGATGTAATTTTACTCAAAAGTAATAAACTTGCTATATGGTTGCATAATATGCAAATAAAACAGAAATTATTTTGCTTATTTTGTATCGAAGTGTTTGATTGCTTTTTGAAAAGACCATATTTAAATTACCAAAACAGAGAAAATTACATTGTACATAAAACAAATTTTCACCTGACAACATCTCCAAGTCTAACTCTCAAATTATGACGAATACAGCGATTCATTCGAATTTTTTCATTTGAGCAGGTATCATCAGATAGAACAATACACACGGTCTCTTTTCTTTTTTTACCCTTTAAGAGAACTGTATCTCCTCGAAACAACTGAAGCTCATCCATTTTGGCCTGAAATAACATTTTTATAAAAATAAAAAAATCAGTATACAACTGTATGAGAAAATTAATAAACTTTTATTATTTTTGTCCACAGTAATAAGAATTGGCCCCTACTTAACGCCCCCCAGCACTTTTATAAAGCTTATCTTGAATGACAACAGTAGTAATCCAACATAATGCACTTTTATTACCATAATTTCGATTTGAAAAAAATGAATAAAAACAAACACAAAAACACTTATTGGTACTGAAATCAAAAAATAATGTGAAAAATTTAACCCAGAACTGCAAAAATACTATAATTTGCTTACATCCCCTTTTGGGGCATTAATTAGGAGCAATATAGTAAAAACATGCTGTTATTTTCTATATTTCATAATATAGAAATATTATGTATCTGATAAATTTATCACAAAATTGCATTGCATATATTTCATGTAGTTATTTTAGTGTAACAATTCAAACACTTGTCATTATTGTACAATAAATGAAACATTTAGCACAAATATCTTTACATATTTAAAGTTAATGTTACATTAAGAAATTTTAGAACTAGAGATGGGTAATTAACTCAACTGATCAATATATTATTTACAATCATTAATTACATTGATTACTATCATATATCATAATTAAATCAACAGGTGACATTAAAATAATAAACTATTTTAAATTACTGTTTCTGATGATTATTACTATTATTGGTTATTCCAGTTATCTAAGTCTTGTATGAGAATAATCAACCAGTTAAATATAATCAATTATCAAATTCCACTAATCATCCAGCTCTACAAATAGCATTCAAATAAAATATTAATACAATATGCATTCTTCAG
This sequence comes from Tachypleus tridentatus, assembly GCF_004210375.1. Classification (NCBI taxonomy): domain Eukaryota; kingdom Metazoa; phylum Arthropoda; class Merostomata; order Xiphosura; family Limulidae; genus Tachypleus; species Tachypleus tridentatus. Next base: position 116,384,099 of record NC_134832.1, on the reverse strand, counting down.
TAAACATTAAAAAATTTTTACCTTCAATTAATCATTTTTGAGACACAACATCTCTTAATTCTTGCTTGAATACACTGTTTGTATAAAAATGATGCAACTTCCAAAAAAATTAATAGAGTAACAACATCAGCACATAACACTGACTTAACAAGACAATTAAATGAGTATTTTCAAATATGATAAAGATGAAGAGCAGTGTCATACTGGTGAGCACTTAGTTACAAATTGCCATATTGTGTATGTGTATTAGGTTTAGTTTTTTTTTTAAATAACACTGAAGTTTCATCCTGTTACAATACCAGTAGTTTGTACTATTACTTCAACAATTAACTGGTTACCTTTATCACATTTTAAAAGCAAGAGACAGCACCAAGGTACTCCCCCCAAACAGTCCCTTATATGTGCTTACTTCAATATATGATACGTGAATAGCTTATCAATAGCTTAGAATGTCCCCAGTGTTTTTTCCCCCATTTTAATCTTTGAAAAGGCTTCCATGTTCTTTTGATCCAAGTTTCAAGGAGGTAGGCTGTGTCTTTAGTCTGACTGAAGTTTCATATTTTACAAAATCTAAATAAATATTAGTTAGTAAGGTTAATATATTATAGTGGAATTCTATGATATCAGTGTAGTTATTTATGATTTTTGAGTTATTCAATAGCATATATATGAAACTTAATAAAATTTTTTTTGATATCCTGCACACATGAAATTTTAAAAGCCTTAGCAACCTTTGTCCAGCAACAACTGAATATAAAGGTTGTTAGAAGAAGGGATAATATTTGCTTTACTTCTTAATTTATTGTTCTATATTTTAAGAAAAATAAGTTTAATAATTTATTATTTCTAAATAGTAATAACCTATATACACACATATATATAATGTATCATAATTGAAATGTAATTGTATATTACAAAGTACTAATCCACTAAACATAGCCAAGACAGTGAAGACCAATGCCAGTTTTACATTATTGGCTACAGAAATCCAAGTTATGTAATGTTAGCTAGGTAGGCATAGCTGGAAGGTCAATATGGTAAAAAATAATAAATATATTTGTCAATATGTAGTATTATGAGATTTAAGCTAGTTAGACTACTCATTTGTATTTTCATGTTACAATATGTATTCATACTGGTACAAAAAAAACAACAATTTATGATGGTTACAAGATTGGTTAAGTAATAGACCCCAGAGAGTATAGGAAATAGCATAAAGTCTCACTGATAACAAACATTTGAAATGTATTTAGGAGGTTTAAGAGATTACATAAATAATATATTTAAGATTTTGGTGATTAAGAATAGTTTTTAATCATAACATGAAACAGACTACATTTTCGCAAACAGATCTTTAGTAAAAAATATTTCATTAAAAATCAGATTTTTTGTGAAGATATATATGCTGTATCAAAATTTATAATGCAAATACTTAGTGTACAAGTGTGTTGACAAATTTGCTGTAATAAAACTAAGTCTGTTGTGAAAGGGTTAAGCTTTCATTACACCACCTTAAGATTTGTACAACAGAAAGGTTATGATACTTATGCCAAATTCTATACCTAAACACATGCACACACACATATATAGTATTTCATGAATAATTCAACCTTAGAAGAACAAAGTGCATGTTGATATTCAGTATTTACCAGTAAATACAAAAAACTGTTAAGGTCTAATTAGGTCTAAGTGTTAACTATTCTGTCAAATTAAAAATTACTAAACAATTTATATGATAATCACCTTTATTTAATTTTCTAAAATTGGATATTAATAATATCATTCATGGGTTTCATACCTGAGACAATGAAATAACAGAGTTATCATCGTTGATTGCTTCTTCAACCAGCAAACGATTTGGTTTATGTTTTGTTTTCAAAATTGCTGTAGCTAATTCCTCTGGACTGTAAAAAGATACATATTCAAACACATGATAGTCTTTACAAAATTTGGTTTTTCAGAATGGAATTCAATAAAGCAAATCTTTATCAATTACAGTTTACAACCTTTATGAATTTTATATTAGATCAAATTTAAATAATATAATTTTCAAACATCACACTGCAAACTTCTGACAATTTTCAAATGAATATTTTGTGCATTAAATTGATACAGTGGCTATTCACATTCTTGGATTGCTAGATACACCAAATATCTAGCAATCCAAGAATGTGAATATTAAATTGATAAGCTGCAATCACCTCTCACTTAACTTAGAGAATGAGTAACTTATGAGACTTATTTGTGTACACACTTGATTAAATGATATGAATAAAACTCTTGCACTGGAAAAATACATACCAATCATCACTTGTTTACTGTCTATCAACAGTACTACAAGCTGCCAAAAACAATGGTCAAACCACCGGATATTTGACAAACCATAAATTCACAATCATGACCACTAATAAGCTAGCTAAATAAATTACATACATATATATCATATATTTTTTAAATTATCATTATATATATATAACATATTATTTGAAATTATCATAACTGTTACTATTATTGTCGCAGTTCGTCATTATTCAAATTCTTTTACTGCCGGATGTTTTACAATAGAAAGATCGTTCTCAGATACCCAGCACCTAGCCATAGCGATATTCATTAAAGGTATGGCTCATATTACTAGTTTTTGAGAAGGCTATATCACGTGAATACTTTATTGTAGAAATTAAAACTTATAAAAGGATAATGAATAATCGCATAATTTAACGCTCACCAAATTTTGAACATTTTGCCTGTGCCAATAGAATCAGATTAATGAAAGTTTTACTGTTTTCCTCTTAACAAATATATATGTATATACAATAAAAAGATTACAGATACTTACTTTGTCTTATTTTCAGCCATAATATGTCAACAATACAGAAGTTTGATTTGTAGAATTACTACTTGAATATATTTTCTGTAAGTGTTATAACAAAGCAATGCCCAATTGAGAAATTGATGACAACACAAAAGCATCGGTAAACCGTTTGTGGGAATGTTTACAGACTCGCAAATCCTTTTCCTATGACGTTTCAGTATCTAATTAGCTGAATATTTTGATTAGGCATCTTAAAGGTTTATATGAAAGAAAAATATTGTTTTGTAAAATAAATAATTTAGTATAAATTTTAAAAAATTATTTTTATGAATAAAAATATATTAATATGTGTAGGCTATGACGTCACTTTAAGTATGACAGTGATACTGATAATACTAACTTAAGTAAATAAAGTAAACACTATGGCAGATATAAAGGGTATTGTAATTTTTAATAAAAATTTAAATTTATTCATAGTGGCATGCATCAAACTTTATTCCATATATTTTTACTGTTTCAACGTTAATGCATAAAAGATTAGGAAATTTATTATTATTAATAAATGTAAATAAACACTACGGCGGGTGTTTAGGGTACGCTCATTTCGGATACAAATTGAGATATTATTCATGAATGAAGAGTATTCATTGTTGCAAGCATCAAAACATTAAGCGAAATATTTGTACTATTTAAACAGTAATCCGGAATAAATTTTAAATAAAAATTTATTTTAACTTTACCTTTTGAGCCAGTAGTTTGAATAAAGAATAATGATTAATTCATTTCCTACATCAGTAAGTGATGTGATTTGACAATGAACTCGCTCTCGAGTTTATGAACATCGGTTTTGACGGTGTTGTTAATTTAGGCATAATTAAGTTGTTTAATTGAAAAGTACATCGTGTCATCCATAATCTAGTTAATATCTTTGACATTAAAGACGTGTGTTTGTGTTTTTTGAGCTATATCAGTATATGTTTAAAAATTTTGTCTAGTTAAATTTGCATTTGGTGATAAGGATAATTAAAATATGGTTCAATTTGTAATATCTTGTTACATTTAGAAGTTTGAAGTCAAGTTATGAATTAATAAAATCAGAGTTCCTGCAGGCTGCCGAAATTCCATCTCTCTTTTTGTCTTTTACACATGTCAAGTTGAAACAGTTACTACTAATGTTAACTGGCCTTTAAATTTGCCCCCCACTAGTACAGCAGTAAGTCTACAGATTTACAAGGGTTCAATTCCCCTTGGTGGGCTCAGCAGATAGCCTGTTTTGGCTTTGCTATAAGAAAGCACACACTTGCACACACATCCCTTTAACTAGTACTAGTAACTACTGATCTTAGCTACATAAAAGAAAAATAGGGTTAAAGCTTTGAAGATGGTATCCATAAATATCCAAAAGAAAGTAAAGAGGTGTAATGGTCTCTTTAACTTGTATATATAATAAGGTATAGTTTGAAGGAAGAAAGATTGAGACAAAAATTATTTGTACAAGTGACACTTTCCAGTTTGAAAACAGTTTATCTTATAGTATATGTATTTGTGTATATTTATATAAGGAGTGTGCATTTTCATATAACATAATGAGTCAGCTAGCTAATAAATGTTACAAAAGTTATATCTACGTATAAGGAAATATTGTATTTGAGGAGTATTTTGATATTTTTCTATATAATGTTCATTGTTCATAGATAAAGGTTATTTAGGGTTATATTAATTTTTTACCTTTTTTTCTCTTATTTTTCATCCCAATTTCTTGTACTTCAATGACACACGAACTGACAGGGTAAGTATGTTATTTTATTGTTATTTTCTTATTTATGTTTGTTTCATTTATTTAAATTTCAGTGAATGGGAGATGTACACACTGTGTTTGTTAGGTTACATTTTAATCAGTTTTATTTATGATAAAGTTAGCAAAATGCCTTATTGGAATTTTTGTGTGCTTTTTTCAGAAATTACTAACATATACTAGTATTACAAGCATATATAATTACAATGAAAAGTATTAATTTTAGGAAATATAGCAATATGTAATAAATGTCTTAAAAATACTGTCATGCTAAATTCAAAACCTTACTGAAACAAAATGGTTATGATTGGCATAAATGATACAACAACACTACTAAGATTCCTATGTTTCAACAAAATGCATTACTGATTAGCTAATAAAATGAATAAAAAATTGTATTCAATGTCACATGATGAATTACTTTCACTGATAGAGATTTGTTGGATAGTTGGTATCTCCAAGTTTTGAATTAGTGGTGGCACTGGTCCTTCCTATATTGCATCATCTGTTTGAAAGCTGTTGACAGATGTCTTTATATATTGTTCTAGCACTTGCTTAGTTTCCTCACAACATTTATAACATTAGTTATCAAGTGCAGAAATTTCTCAAATATCAGTTCTTTCAGGAAACCTTTGTCCTTTGCTGTATCTCACCTTTCTCGTTCCCAACATGCTTCTGATATGAAACTGTATTAGCATAGTGTTTCTTTTACAACACCAATACTGTATGTCTACTTGACAACCATCAAACTTGTTGAGATTTGCCACAAAATGCTAGGTTTTCCTCAAACAATTCAGAGATCATTTTTTAGTACCCTTCAGGTTTTAAGGTCATAATAATACTTGAATATTCTTAACAATTTCATCAGCTCTTTTTAAGTAGTATACTATTTTGGCAGTATTTATGACTTACAACACAAGGTTATGGATCGCTAAATGAATTATACTTGATTGGATATTATCTCAGAAAGCCTTTTGGTAACACTAGACTTTTGCTCCATCCTCAGTGCAGCCCCATTAAAGTTAACATTAATGTTGAGTAATTAACTCAATTAATGTCATGTAAATATTCAAATAATTGAAATTACCATTCATGATTATTCCAACTATCAAAGTGATCAAATAATTGCTCTTTTAATTTTAAATGTTATCTAATCACATATAAGACTTATTTTATGAACATATTAAATAAAAGAGAGAGATTTCTTTTTCTTTATAAAGAACTTACTATAGTTGTATCTTTTTTATTTTTTGGCAGCCATAAGTAGACAGTTGTCCTAAGGTTATTTGTCAGCCAGTTCAAATATAGTAATCTGGAAAAGTTCTGTTTTAGTGCCTGATATATATTTCTTAAAAAATCCTTATGTGTAAGTTAAATGAATTATTGTGTAAAAACCCAAATGTGTGGAATTCACTGAAACTTACAAGTAGTTATAATGTAAGTCCAAAGATCAGTGATGTCGAGAAAACCCATTAAGAAGGGAGAAACTTTTAACAGGCTCCCTGTGTGATTTATTACTTTTGACAGACTCCTTTAGTTCAAAGTACAGACAATAAAAGCATAAAATCAAAAGAAAACTGATGTAAAACTTTGAAATTATTAAGATAATTAAATTGATTATCTCATAAGAAATAATACATTCAAAAAAGATTGATTTTATTTCATATGTTTTAACTTTTCATTTTATTGTACATTGATATTTTACTGCTCTTAGTGTTAAAGTAGAGGAAATAATTATAAAGTGTTATTTAAAAAAAATATTGATATTCATTTAGGAGTTTCTAGACATTACAAAAATGAAAAAAGGAAATATGAACTTTTATTATTGTTTCTGTAAAAGTCACTCAGATTTGGTAAAGGCTTCATAGACAAATCTTTATTTAAAATGCTTTATTCAAAAAATCTGATTTTTTGTGTATTACAGACTGGTAAGGTTTTCCAAAAATACCAGAAAGTTACACTTTGTACATTCAGAGTTGTGTATATTTTAATGGCTCCAAAGTGGATAATATCAAACAAGTTTGTACTTTAAATGTTAAACAATTAGAACTATATCTTATAAAAATAATCAACTAACCAAAAATTAATGTTTCTATTACTATTTTTTATTATTCCAACTAAATTAAGTCTCTTGAGAAAATTATTTGAATGTAATCAATTAACTAGCTCAACATTTAATTGATTAGCAAATTTCACTGATTGCTCAGCTTCACTTACAGTCTACTGATTCTGACCTCAGCACCTCTTGTGTTATGATAACTAGTTCTAAGCCATTATCGATTGTTGCTAATGCTATAGCAGCACTTAAGAAAAAAAATCAGAAAACATTTTTAGTTTTGATTGAACCTAGATTCACTCATGTGTCTAACACTAACCCCTTGTCTCTTTTATTTCATTTCTAGTATTTTTTTTCAGTTTCAGATGTGCAATCTACTAAACATTTTCAAGCCTTATTTTTCCTATATATGTTTGTTTCTTGGAATACACAGTCTCCTTCCATTGTTTCTAAGTGAACCATGAAATATACTATATACAAATTTCCTATATTGACACTTGATCTTTTCAGACCAAAGTGTTGGAAAGAGTAGATAGTACTGGATGAAATATTGTTTAGTTACAATTTAATCACCATGTGGTTAATAATTAAGAAATGAAGTAAATGTTTCTCAAGATTGCCAGTTTTCAAATTATCTGTATTTTTCTTAGAATATCATACATTGACTACATAGTCCCTTATGTAAAGGTTGAAGAACAAGGTAGTTTGAAAATAACCTTCCAAGATATTTATTATAATAAAAATCTAAGGATTATGCATTATCTTACAAGGATTATTGTTTAGAACATGGTTATTCAACTGAACATAAGTAAGGTATCATTAATTTGGTTAGAAATGTTGACAAGCTATTACTTGCTGCCATAGGATACACCTGAAACAACTGATAATGAACACAGAGGTAAGATTTATCTTATAGTTCTTTTTATTGACAAAAGCATTAAGCTAATTAAATTGAAATCCATCTTCAATAACACTTTTTTTAAATTACAGTTGTAAAACTAAATATTTACTATTAGTCATTCTTTCATGAGGAGTATGTAGAATTTTTACTTATAATAATGGGTTAGATAAGCATTGAGGAATTGCATGTCACTGTGAATATAATTTATTCACTTATATTTTGTCTCCAATTAGCCATGTATTTAATGTTAACCTTAATATCATAACTAAAACTGTTTATGAATTTTGTAAAATTTTATGCAGTTGAACTAAAAAAAAGTAGTAATTAAATCACTCAATAACATATTACACAAACCATATTAAGAAAAGGAACTTAAAATTAATTTTATTTAACCCTTTCACAGTGGGTCAGGGTTCAAAGACCATGTCATTACTTTTGTTGACTTTCATTCAAAATTTTATTGAACAACTATTTTTATTAATTTATGTCAGTATGTGTGGAATCAAATTGTAGATTATAATTTAAACTTTGATATTATATATGAGTTATTTTTTTATTTAAAAGCAAATATTAAAAGAATCTATTTAAATATAAATTTTAGTGAGTTACGTGGTATGTTGAATGCACTACTGTTTGAAATTAGATGTTTGTGGTGTCAAAATACTAAGTCTGTGATTTTGAACAAATTAGGAACTCAAATTACTAATATTGACAAGCTAGAGTATAAAATAAGAACTTCATACCTTTTAATTTTGCTGAGATATGGCTTATGTACTAATTCAAACATGGTGGCCTCATTCAGCTCTTTCCTTTTTTTTTTAAATTGCCCCTTATATACTCTTACTGCAGTATATGACACATGAATAACCAATCAACAGCTTAGAATGTCTACAGAATGGTTTTCACAGCCATTTTAATCTTTGATAAAGCTACCTTGTTCTTTTGATCCAAGTTTTCAAAGATGTGTGTTGTATCTTTAGTTTGCTTGAAGTTTCATAGTTTACAAAATCTAAATAAATCTTAGTTATGAAATTTTAAAATTCTTAGCAACCTATATCCAGCAACAACTGAGTACAAAGGTCATAGAAAGAAGAGATAATTGTTTGCTTTACTTCTTGATTTATTGTTCTATATTTTAAGAAAATAAGTTTAATAATTTATTCCTAAAGAGGTATAATCTATATGCATATATATATAATGCATAATAACTGAAATGTGACTATGTGTTACAAAATATTAGAGCACTAAAACACAGCCAAGATACTGAATACATGAGCCGAGTCCATGTGCACTGTGTCATTGTAAGTTATATAATGTTAGGTATGCATGACTGGAAGATCAGTATAATAATAATAAATATATATGCTTATATATAGCATTGAGGCTTAAGCTACTTAGACTGAACTTTTGTATTTTTGTGTTATAATACGTGGTCATTCTAGCATGAAAAAAACATTTATATTTCCTAATTTTTGTATGATGGTTGTGAGGTTGGTTAAGTGACAGACCTCATATAGTTATAGTATAGAAAGTAACATAATATATAAATTCTTACTGAAAACAAAACATTTGAAATGTATTTAGGAGGTTTTAGAGATTACACAAATAATATTTGAGATTTTGGGACAAATAATAGTTTTTAAATCATAACATGAAATCACTTTGCACTCAGACTAGTATTGAAATAGACTATTTTCACAAACAAATTTTTAATAAAAATATTTCATTAAAAAATCTGATTTTTTATATACAAAATACTTCTAATTTTTACTAAACATCTACTGATTTTTTTGAAGATACACTTGCTGTATCAAAGTTATAGTGCAAATACTTGTGCAAATGTGTACATGAACTTGCATGTTATACTGAGCCTGTAGCAAAAGGGTAGAGTAGCTTAATAAATTGAAAGACATAACCTATACATACATAAACACAGTAGTGTGTTTTGCAGCCAAAACAACCTGAAGGACACACTGTGTATTATTAACAGGATTCATAGTTTTGCAATTTTCTACCTTTTGTAGCTTGGATTATAGTAATATAAGCTATCACACATTTTCATTGGATATGATCTATTAGAACCTTACTTCATGTAATAAATTTAAAGACAATCCATTAAGCGATACTTGATATATAAAATTTCCAGTTTTTATTGAGATATCTTTTCTTCATACTGAATGTTCCAAAATCTTGATCCAAAGAAAAATATACTTTTATAGATTTTTAAAAAATTTGCCACACAAATAGATATGTACAACTTACAATTAGGTGTAACATTTGGTTTAAATAAAGTCATGTATACAAAGTTATTCAACAAAACCTTTTCATATTTGTCTATGCAAAAGTTGTATAAGCTATCAGTCTGTAATTTTTATGACAGTTTCAGCTAAACGTGGATTGTTTTTAGTTTTTTGCCATTTCGCTTAAAGACAGCTAATTTAGAGCAGTTAAACTACATGGTATAGGATGTCCAGATACATATTATTATTAGTTTCTAGTTTGAAGTTTTCAGAAGATGAATGGTTATTATTTATTATTCATTGCCAACTTTTCAGCACAAATTTGATAAATTTTATGAAATTTTCGTAATTAACAAGCAGTTAGCATCACGTAATATTAGCTTAAGCAATTAGTGTAAATTATGATTCTTGCAGTACTAAGTGCATTCTAGTGATGAAAAGAAACTATTAATCTAGGTTTCATGACATGAATATAAAGAAAGCAAATGACACTATTTTAGAGGAAAAACTACCACCATATATTTTTAAAAATCTTGTTGGTTCTATATAGTATAGAGGTGTTCTGAATAATAGGATGCGATCCTAAAGCTATGTTGGTTATTGTTGAGTGTCACTTTGTTACTGTAGTTTACTGGTGTGTATTGGGAAAAAGTCAAGATATCTCGTCAGAAGTACCTTAGATGTCAAAAAAAAAAGATCCAATCAAAAAAGAATTGAACATACAACTTGAAGAAATGTACTTGCAGTTGGTAGCCAAACTGGTAGCTACACATTGATAAGAATTTTATGTATTCAGCTAGGTAGCATATGTTGTTTTCACCCACCATCGTGCTCCAAGTTGAAAAAAAAAAGGAATTGTTATCATTCCTATCAACAAAGCACTTAACAGATCTATTTTCGTCTTTGAAGCATTTTGTACTAAAATTTTATTCAAAGAACTGGGATTTAATTTAAAAACACAGTTTTTCAGGTAATGAGATCTACAGATATATCAATACAAAGCTACTGTCATAAGGAAACAAAATAAAGTTTTGTCAAATACTTGTTTGCATTTAATAAACTTGAGTGACTCAGTTAATAATCAGTCAAAATAATCATATTTATTTGTAACTCATTTCCTTATTTATGTTACTATAAGTAATTTGTGCTGTTTCAACAATAACATTCTCCAACTTAATAACAAGTTCTTTTAATCTTTATGTAATTGTTTTGTACCTATTTTTGCCAAAAAAAACCCATCAGACCCAGGCTGTTATTTTTCCATAAGATAATAAAGAACCTCTATAATATTGTGTTTACTTGATCATAATTAAGTACAAAGCTACTCAGTGGGCTATATGTGCACTGCCCATCATGGGTATCAAAACCCAAAAATATATTCGTTTACAAGATGACTGGTGTGGATATTAAAACTTTGATAGGCTATCTTGAAGTTAACCTGAGTATCAGAACCCAGTTTCTAGCATTGAGAGTCCACAGATGTGCCACTGGGGAGAACAGTAATCATAATTTTTACTTTTAAATTCTTAGTATTAGCAAATTTTGCTCATTTGAGATTTGAGGTTGAGCAGTTTTTGCATACTGTAAAATTTATTGTTTTTCTTTGACTTTTTTATTGAGGCAACAGAAATATATGTAATAGCTGAAGAATTGGTTTAATAAAGAAATAGATCAGCCTTATGTTTGTTTTTGTTTACACATAATTGTATTTTTCATGCAATGCTTCAAAAAAATCAATTAACAGGAATGCAAAATAAATTAAACATATTAATGTTAAATAAAAATATTCAAAAATATAATTGTAAATCCTTAAACTGGAAACCTCTATATGAAAATTCTAAAAAGTTTTAGCATAATATTTATAAATTCAGAATATTGTACTTGACAAAACTTTGATAAATCTTTCAGGTTAATAGCACTAGCATTCTCGGGCTCAATTGGAATGGTATTTTTAGTTCTTGCATGTGCTCTACCTCAGTTTAAGTAAGTATTGACACAGGTATACTTTTGTTAAGAACTATAATTATAAGGTAAAATAATATTCAAATTTAATTATTTTTAGCATTAACTGAATAGTATTTAGCTAACTTGCAATTTGAAAATATGTTTTTAGAGTTCATGTATATGTGTTGTGTGTGTATATACAGAGAATATTAGAAAAACTCTAAAAAATTTGTTGTGCATTTACAGAAATATGGTCTTCAGTAGTCAAATGGATATGTGCAATTTGTGAAACTAACATCTATTACTATCCTTGTTCTTTTTTCAAGTTTGTTTGAACTGAGATATATTTACTATTATATAATATTGTTTAAAAATTTCTAACATTACATTTAAGCAACTGATAAAAATATTTTCATTTTCAAGTAAGGACTTTTTAATGGATGTATCACCAAGATTTCTTTACCTGTTGATTAGTTATGTGCCCAGTCAACGTTGCATTTTGTATACATTCACTGTAAGTGCACACATTGGCCCTCATTTGACCACAAAACAAGATCAACCAAACAAAAACTGTCCTGATATTTAAGATACTTTAGAACCAGAGTTAAGGCAAATCTTAGGTCCTAGAAGCTAGAACATACAGCCTGTGGCAAAAAACATCCTCTGTAAGTGCATTAATTTAGAACAATACTATGGCTAATGTCATAGTATGTTGTGAATATGTTCTTCCACATAAAGACACATAAAACTGAAATATGGTACATGGCAAGTGTCCTAAGCTAGGTAGAAAATATAAAACTTTTTTAATGGTTAAATCTAAAATTAGAAGCAACCTTCAAACTATGCCTCAGACATCAGCTTTTACATATTTTGCCCATAAAATATTTAACATTCCTTCCAAGTCAAAATCAAAATGAATTTTCTATTGTATAATGCAGCAAAATAAGTGAAATATTCCTAACAGATTTGTTTTCAAAAACTGATGTTTTTCATTCTTCAGATAAAGTAACACTGAACTCATTTTTGTTTGCTTTCAACAAAGTAATGAAAATATGTCAAACTTTTGTAAATTGAAAGTAACAAATTTCATTGTCATCTCCAATAATAAAATACACAATAATCCAAAGTGCAACTGGTCTTAAATTATAAATATATTGACAGAGTGCATGTTAATTCTGATTTTGAATCACATTTTGGCTAAAACAACTGTTTTATTAACTAACTTAATAAAAGTGTAAAAGCTACACGCTAAGGAATTAGTAAATAGTTCACTTGTGAAAGAAGGGTGGTACTTTTCATAATCACTCAGAATTATCTGTATAAACAAGCCTATACATTTAAAACTATGAACACTTTTACAACTTTGATGTTTGTCTGGCTTTGTTACAGCAATCCATTAAAATCATTGGTAACTGAATTTTGAAATTAGTGTTAAGTGATTGTATCATTAAATATTGTAGTTATTTATCAGTAGTTTCATTTAGATATCAAATCTTAATATTTCACATAAAAAATTAAGGGAATAAGCATTTCATGATCTTTTCTTATTTCATTTTTTTTATAGCACTATACTTAATGTTTTTTCCTGAAATGTCGTGTTCTCTGATGGGTTTATTATTGTATGCTATATATAATTAATCCCAAAACTTAATGTTTTTCATTTGAAGTATCTTTTTAAGCTTGTTCTCTGTGCTCTCTTTGAAAATATTGTCACCTGTTTGGTAATGAAGGGATACAAATTGCATGTATTAACTAAATGAAGCATCACCAGTATTATACAAGGCTGGAATATTCATCATTTTCTTAAATTCAAAATTCATAAAAATAATTGCTTTGTTGAGAACAGTTAAACATTTGATTCCTATTTGCAGTGCCAGTGTGGAGTTTTAATGTTGATTTTTGGAATCTCTGTATGGAATACTGAGTTGAAAAACCAAATTAAATTATTTGTAAAATAATAGATGCAAAGAAAAAACTTCAAAAAAATTGGTTTATTATATTCACTGTGTTTTCAATATGAAAATGGTCAATTTTCTCAGTGAAAATATTGTGGTTTTTATTTTTGTCTATACAACATTGAAATTTTAATCAATTTTTCTAACCTACATGTATTTTTTTTTCCACAGTGAGACATTGATAACATTAAAGATTTACAACACTAAAATCTTGAGTTTAAGTTCCTTGTGGTAGACTTAGCAAGTAGCCTCTTCTTAAAAACAATGGAATAAACTAAAACTTATGTCTTCCTATTGGAAATATTCTTACAACTTGTAGATAATTTTTCATAATTTCAGTTTCTGATGGTACAGAAGATGAAATTGTGATGTGTGTCCATGGTGAGGTGATGTTTTTCAGCCATTGTGTTTTATCCATCCCTATACTGCTTTCTACATCATTGCTTTTTTGTCACCAATGACTGTATTATTTTTTTATTTTTCTACCTGTATCTACCACCTGGAGAATTTATTAATGAACCAAATCTTATGAACCAGTTGTTATCTTGGTTTGTCATTCTTGGAGGCTTTGTTGAACATAGTCATATTTCTTCACTCCAAAATTCTGATGCTGTGATATACTTCCACACCTCAAGTCAGTTTTTTACTGCTGTTTGTCTCTTCATACGTTATTCTTGTCTCCATTTTTCATTGTCTTAGGAACTTAATGATAATTTTGAGCAAACATTGGAGACATCGTGGAAACTTTTTTAAAACTTGATCTTATCATTTTTGGTCAACAATCTTTTAATAATAAGGCTGTGACTGTTTACATTGTCCATACAGTTGTAATTGCAACTAACAAAACTATGTATGTTTTTCATGGTATTAAATGTCATTTTTGTTTGCATTTACAACATACAGTAAAGGCTAGAGTGATGGAAGAATTCAAAATGTTCATCTTATTGCTTATCCATTTAAACTTGATCTTTGGTGTTCCAACTGTGTTTACTACCAAAATTAAAAATGGTTCAGCCAATTCCATAAAACAACATGATATCAATACAATATAGAGGTGAACAACTCTGGTGTATATATTGTATATAGATACCTAGGTTCTCAACACATTTCTTTTTTTAACCTCAAATATGTAGGGATCTTACCTGCCAGCACACCTTTCAGTCAAGAGTAGGGCTAGAAACGTCTTCTACAGTCTTACTGTGTTTTGGATGGCCAGAGTAAAGGCTTGATGAACCAGATAACAGTATTAGAAGTTTTTGTTAAATTCATCACTGATAGTTTCATTTACTGGTTCTAAGATTGCCTAAGCATGTTATGGAAGGTGGGTAGAAAGTGTACAGCACATCCACATTTTGTCCTAATAGACAGTTACTAATTAATTTGCCAGAAATTACTAAGTCATTGGAAAGTGTTTTTGTCTGAAAGTCTTAGCTCCTTCTTGTGCTTTCTTCACTACTTTATTGTTAAGACACATGCCAGAAGTGTTCTCAGATATTAGTCTGATGGACAGAGAGACTTATGACAGGCATTAATCAGGTGGAACATCTATTAGTACTACATCATTTTGGCAAGACATCCGTTGGAGTGAATAATTTCAATTATGAGATACAATGTCATTTCTCTTGTGGAAACTTTGTTGTTGTTTTTTTGTTTGTTTTTTTAAATTGTGTAGGAATGACTAACCAAAGTATGATGTTAATCTATTGACACCCTAAAGTCCAAGAAAGATTCTGTTATTCACCCTATTGCCTTATCTAACATTCTTTGTAAGGTTCTTAAGATAATAGATAATGCTCACTCATAAAATAAAATAACCTTTGCAACACCAAATGGGGTTTCAGCAGTCAAAGAGCAATCATGAACTACCTGAAAGAATTGAAGTACTTCATATGTACAAAATTTATTTAAAACATAATAGATTTGGTTGAGGTTGTGCTAATTTCAGCATTAGGCATTCCAGTTCTGGTCATGGAATTTAACTGTTGTTTTACTGAGTAGTCATATTGTAAACTATTTTGCTATGTGTGTAGAGTATTGCTGTATTACTGTCTCATAAAGCAAATATACTTCCAGATTCTTGCAACCTGACTTTCACATTGGTTAGCTCCAGTTAAAATGTGAACTGTGAATGCAGTTTTACTATTTTGAATGATTAATTTTGCCCTGAAGGGGTCAGAAGTTGCTGTTGAAGCTTCGTCCATATTTTATCTCTTATTTTTGTTAGCCGTGTGAGTTTCACTCTTAAATTCAGTATATTTTACTTTTTGCTAAACATATCACAGTGCAGTAACCCTTTCCACCCTTTTGTTTTCTCAAAAAGTAAATTGTTTATTTTTACTTTTTTTTGTCATACTGAGTCTTGTCTCTTTTATTCCACTATAAATCACTGTGCCTGTCCTTCCAGATACTATGTCCCCTAATCTATAGTTGTTATAGAGGTCAGGTAACTATGTTCTTGGTTTACATTCTATTCAACAACTTGGGGAGTGGAAAGTTGTTCTTTTCATGATGCTGGACTGTGTTTGTATGAAACATACATCAAAACATTCTGCTGGAAAGTGCTTAATCCTGTGTATCATCTGGAGTTTAGGTTCCATACATGGGCATTATGCATTTCACCAGGACACAGTTTGTATAATGAGTTTTTGAATTACCATTCCATATTTGATGTAAGCTATTCTTGTTGTTTGCTGCAATTTCTGACAAAGCATCTCATTTAATAGCATGTTTTTTGTGTCTCAGTGAACTGTGGTTTTTGTAAACTTGACTTTGTACAAAACTGGCTCCATTTTTTTCCACAACCATTAGTAGCCCATTTTTACTGGATATTTTGTCAAACTGGTATGAATAGCAATGATTGTGTTGAAAAGGCAACAGATATAACCTCATCTGCTGCAATTGAGCCTTTACATACATTATTAGGGAAAAGTAACACTCAAACAAAAGTCCATTACTTTGTCGTTCTTTGGTACATGTTACTCAAAATGTGACCAACTAGTGTCCATCTCCCTGTTTTTCTTTTGTTATTCAGCAGTAGTAGGATTTTAAATATATTTTTTTGTTGTATTACTGTTTTTGGTTGTAGACTGTCATTGAAAATGACAAAACTCGTGTTATATTTATAAGAGCTTTGGCTTTCTTTGGTTAAATGTTTTATCATTTTTCTAATCATTTACAGTTTTGTAATTTTGCTTACTGTTGTTGATTATTATGATTTTACCATTTTAATTTGTTTTTACCTTTTTAATTTTATCTTTATTTTCCTTGGTACACGTGATCCTGCTGCTTTACACCATAAATAGTAACAACAACTTAAGTTATCCCACTGTCTTATTGACAATAACAAGAAACTGATATACTTACAGGAAGATCGGTTTTTTGTATTCAAAACACGTTTATGTGTTGGTTTTTTCATTCATGTGTAAGTTTTTCTTTGTTGAATTTTTCAGTACAAGTGGTAACTTAGTCTTTAAAAATAGCCATGATGTTGTGTGTGGATGACCTAAAATGCTTTTGAGTGATCATGAATGTATAAAAAGGTATGAAGAAACTTTGACAACTAACAATATTTCTGTTTCAGTAACTGGTGGCCTCTGTTTGTTATTATCTTTCACGTCCTTTCTCCTCTCCCTACAATCATATCTCGTTGTTTCAGTGATGATATGGGATCTAGTAATGCTTGCAAAGAGTTGTGTATCTTTATAACAACAGGAATTGTCATATCATCTTTTGGATTGCCAATTTTGTTAGCCAGAGCACCAAGGGAGGAACCTGTGGTATGTGCAGTTAATGTAGCATGGGGTAACAGTTGTCAGTAATAAGCCATCTATGTTTAAGATCTGATAGTCAGTGATAATTTTGGTAAAGTTTTAAGAGTGAGAAATATCCACTTTTTTCATTAGACTAAGAGCCTAGCTTATCATCTATTTACAATACATTTAAGTCTTCAGTATTTAATTTTTAAATAAAATAAATAAATTAATCTACTTAAGAACTTTTGTAACAGTTAAAGTTAATTTTTAAGCTTATGAACAACTTTAATAATACAGTTAAATAATTAATAATATTTAAAATTCTATTTCTTTTGTTTGTAGTAAGATTTCTGTGCAGATTTAATTTTTGAAGTTTTTTATAGTGAAAAGTAATACCTTCTACTAGTACAAAGATGTCTTTGTTTTTTTACAGATAGAGTGGGGGGCTTGTGGATTGATTCTGTCTGGTAATATTGTGGTGTATTTAACCATCTTGGGCTTTTTTATGGTCTTTAACAATGATGAGGTTGACTACAGCATGTGGTGATCATAACTTATTCCTGATAAGAGCTTGAATACCAGTTATATGAAAGCGGACCAAGGTTTGTTTGTAAGTTAAGGTTTATATGCAAATTTGAAAGACTCTTCATGATAGTCAACATTAATACTTTTTCAACATTATAGATGTCTATACATGCAGAGTTCTAGAGAAAATTATGCTAAAAATGAACACGTGAACATATATCATTGTAAGTGTGAGGCATACGGCTACAGCACGCTTGTAATGGTGTTGTAATTTCTTTAGTGATTCAGTCTTTGAGTTATTGTTGTTAAATATTAATACACACGTTTCTTTTGTTATGTTAACAGAAAAAACAATATTAATTGCTTTGTCATAAGATTTATGTTACTAACATGGTGAATATGAATAGCTTATTTGACCCCTTTGTAACAGGTCAAGGGTCAAAACATATCATTGGATTGTTGATTTGCATTCAAGATTTTATTGAAACACTATTTTATGAATTTACATCAGTATATTTGATATGAAGTTGTAGATTATAATTCAAACTTTAATATTATATCTGAGTTACTTTTGTAATTTAAAAGTAGATATTCAAATAACACACCTAAACATTGATTTTTACAAATCATGTGGTAAGTTGAATGCAGCACTAGTTAAAATTAGATATTTCTAATGTCTAAATAATAAGTGTAGTTTCATACAAGTTATGAAATTATCATTATTGACAAGGTTGGGTATAAATTAAAACCTCATATTTTTATTTTGCTGCTATATGGCTTATGTACTGAATCAAACACAGTGGTCCTGTTCACCTATTTCTATTTTTGGAAATGGTCCCTTATATACACTTACTTCAATACATGAAAACTTAGAATGTCCCCATAGTGGTTTTCTCAGCAATTTTAATCTGTGAAAAGGCTACCATATTCTTACAAACTAAGGTGTCTAGAAGGTAGGTTGAGTCTTTAGTCTGCTCAAAGTTTCATACTTTTTTAAGCATAAATAGAGCTTAGTTACTAAGCTTAATAAATTATAGTGGAATTGTATGGTATCAGTGTCATTATTTATGATTTTCTGGTCATTCAACTCTATATATAAAACCTAAAAGTAATATTTTGTTTCATATCCTGCCCCTGTGAAATTTTAAAAGGTATAGCAACCTATGTCCAGCAACAACTGAGTTTAGGGGTTGTAGCTAGAAGAGATAATAGTTTGCTTTACTTCTTTATTTGTTGTTTTATATTTTAAGAAAAATAATTATGATAATTTATTTCTAAATCATAATAATCTACATACATATATAATGTATATTAATTTAAATGTGACTATGTATTACAAAATACTAATCCACTAAAACACAACCAAGACAGGGAAGGCTTAAGGTCAGTTTCATGTTATTGGATACAGTAACATGAGTGGACATGCACAGTGTCAGTGCAAGTTATGTAATGTTAGCTGGGTGTGACTGGAAGGTCAATATAATAACAAATAATAAATATATGTATGTATAAATAAATAACATTATGAGACTTAAGCTACTTGGACTAAATGTTTGTATTTTTGTGTTATAATATGTAGTCATTCTGACATGAGAAAAAAGAACAATTTATATTTCCCAATTTTTTGTGATAGTTACAAGATTGGTCAACTAACAAGCCCCACTTTGTTAGGTTGTATAAAATAACATAAAATATATAGTTGTACTGAAAACAAAAGTTTTAAATGTACTTAGGAAGTTTTTGGAGACTACATAAATAATAACAGATATTTGGGACAAAGAATATTTTTTTTAATCATAGCATAAAATCACTTCATGCTCGAACTAGTAACAAAACAGACTCAATGTTTCACACACAAATCTTTAGTAAAAATATTTCATTAAAAATGTGATTTTTTGATTACAAAAACTTGTAATCTTTACTAAAAGTCTACCAAATTTAGTGAAGATACAAGTACTGTATCAAAAGTTATAGTGCAAATACTTAACATGTGCAAATGTGTAGACAAATCCGGGTATATCATATCAAGCCCATTGCAAATAGTTTAAGTTAACTTGGGGTAATACTTCAAAATCAGTAATTTAGAAAATGTTATATTTTAATGATGGTGGTTGTTTTTTTAAAAGAACACCATTTTTTCTTAGTAAAGAAAACATTTTTACTATTACCAATGTTTCAAAACCTTTTAAATGATCATTCAACATTGGTAAAAGTTGTTATTCATGTATTCTGTACCTCTGACGCATAATCTTGTCAATTAATATGCAGTGAACCACTCTCAAGTGATTCACTGTTTTGAACCTCTTGAAAGCCGTAATAATAGTTATCTACAAAAATTTATTTTTCACAGCATTATACAGGTTCCAACAATGTACTTTTAGTTATTATCATGAATGTACTTCTAAAGAATTTAGCCAATTGTGGGATTTGGTATATTATAAAATAGCAAAGTAAGATAATTTTTAAAATTTTAAAATCCTGCAATTTTTACAGTGTTTTCTGTTCTGTATTAAAAGGTGACTCTTTATAAATATCAGGAGTTTAAATAACTTTTTAAACTAACATTCTTTGAAATTACTTGCCTCACAACTCTTGAGACTGAATTTTTTGGAGGGTGGATGGGTTCTAGTTTGGCTTGTTTTGATTTGGATAAGTACTAAGCAGTGTTTTAAAGTGATTAATACTTTTAACAAAACATAACATTTTTATAACATTGTGTTTTTAAAATTATAAACAGTTTATCATTATTCTTGGATAGTTTTATGGATACATCATTGAAAGTGAACACCAGGATAGTAAGTGAATCATGAGTTGAGTCTGATGCATGGTAATGCTATGTCCAGTTCCATTGCAGTGACCCATACAGAAGTTTCTTGATACCCCTGATACATTGAAGAGGCTGTTTAATTTAAATGGGCTAAAACATTCATTGCAAAACTTTATGAACAGTTTATATTACATTCAGTGTATATTTCTTGTATTTATGACATCCAAGAATATATAGTTTGCAAAAAGAATTTTATTACTAATTATAAAAAAAATATACAGTAAGATAAAACTAAAAGTATTCTTACGTCTTTGCCTCTATGTGTAAATGCTTCTATCAATTTTATTCTATGAATATTAATTTAATATTTTTTCTTTTAATTCATACATTGTATGTATTTATTGAACAATGTTTTTGGTGCCAACATATTTATGAGAACAAATTTTATTAAATGTTTTCATGATAAACAAATTTCTCAGTACACAGTTGTTGTTTTTTTAATATTAAAAAGACACAATAGGATTTTAGAAAATTATATCGAAATGTGCCAATTGAGTAAAAACATGTTTGTGGAACATCAGTGTCAGTCTTAGTTTTACAATGCCAACGTTTTACCTTCTAGAAACTCATTTATAAATAAAAACCAATATTTATAAAAGTCATTACTTTATTTTGACTCTTAAAAACAAGTTTTCAAAAAATTCTTTCAAATCAACTTTCAAAACTACCATGTTCTGAGTGGGAAGTTTGTTAGCAAGTATTTGTTCTACAAGATAAAGAACCTCTGCATGTATACTGTTTATAAGAACAGTGGCTAACACAGTGAGTAATATCATTTTCAGTCTTGGCTTATCTGTTTTGTACACATACTAATTATCAACAGCAATAAATTCTTGTTTTAAATCAGTTCTTTACTTTCTCAGCAGTTCACCACACCAGTGAAACATGTTTATCAAGAGACAGTATAATTCAATTTTAACATTGTTTAGTACCATTATCAACAGATACAGGTACTAAGATAGGAAACAGAAATAATGTGCGAGAATCTCAGTTGTTGCACTATGAGGAGTTATGACACTGTAGTGTAAATCTGATGATAGCATCCAAAGGGTTAAATTATCAACATACAATAACAAAAGTCTTGGTTACATGTATGATACCAGAAAAACTTTATTATGCAATATGCAACCCCAGACTTCATGAATTTTTTATTTTGTGTGCATGTAGACTTGCAATAGGGTTCATGATATTCCCATCCCAGGAAACTTTATTTTTCTCCATTCCAATGTACAGAAAATAATTGGGCAGCTGAATTTACTGACCACAGTAGAACAAAACAGAGGTTAGAAGTTTACACTCAAATACGACATTTACAGAGTCATAAAGTGATGAATAGCATCAGAAACAGTTGTGTATGATCAGTTTCTCAAGTATCTACAGAGTAGATAAAAAAACTCTCATTTGTGGCCAGAAATTTAGAAAAAAATGTTCTCAAATCACTGCTATTTGTTTACAAACATGCAGCATGCTGGTATGGGTATTAACACTTTTACTAATAAAGCAGAGAACAATGTTTTGACCTTCTTATGTCAAACTGTTAATACCTATACCAGTTTCCCCAAGATACATTTTTCTTCAAGTAGGTTTCTCATCACAAGTACATCACACAAGAATATAATGTAAAAGTGTTAATACCTATACCAGTTTTCCCGAGGTACATTTTTACTTCAAGTAGGTTTCTCATCAGGAGTACATTGCATAAGAATCTAATGTTTTTCATAAATTACAAAGAGATGAATAGTGTAAGAATCCGTTTTTATATTACCTGTTTTTCAAGCAAAAACGTTATTTGTGAGAAAAACTTGGAAAAATGCTTTTGAAGTTTACACACATGCAGGGTGCCATGACATCATGAAACATTTCTGGTTCTTTGGTGGCACTTTGAGATTTGAATAAACAGTTGAATTTTATATTCTGTTGAATATGATTTTTCTCAACCCCACCTATTTATTTAGTATGATATTGTTACATTTTATATATTTGTCACTGGGGAAATTCTAAAAGAAAAAAAAAGTGTGTGTTCTAATTGTATAGTAACCGATAACATTGTAATGTATTCAAACTTCAAAATGGCAAAACGTAAAGGTGAATGAAAATCTACAACAGGTAGATAATACAGCACAATTTAAACTGTCAGTTTCGCACTGAACGACAAAGAGGTTACAATGGTGTGTAACAGAAGACGTGGTTAGATAAACAAAGAGTATTGCTTGCTATCAAGTTTTTGGATATGTTTGATTAAAATTTTATTCAAACTCACTATTGTGGTGTGTTATGGGACAAGATCCCAATGTACATTGCAAAGTGTATCTATTTCTGGGGAAAGAAAAACAGTGTTGCAAATGTTTTTAGGTTATACTAGAACCTTAGGAAAATTCTCCCAATAAAATTTTGATATCAATAATGCTGCACCTATATACATATATATATATAAAAATACATGTACACATTTCTTGACAGATACAAGGTCATTCAATAGTTTCCTTGCCATTACAAGTATTATTGATCTAGAAGTGAATATACCAGGTTTTATCCCAACTTTTAAGATACAGGAGTATATGTATCATATGGTTCACCCTCATTTAATAATAATGGAGACGTATCTTAAAATTTTCACAGATATATTTCTATGACACCGATCATGAGTTACAAAATTGAATGAAACATGT
The DNA here is from genome assembly GCF_004210375.1 of Tachypleus tridentatus. Taxonomy (NCBI): domain Eukaryota; kingdom Metazoa; phylum Arthropoda; class Merostomata; order Xiphosura; family Limulidae; genus Tachypleus; species Tachypleus tridentatus. The sequence goes on along the minus strand of NC_134832.1, from coordinate 116,360,623 downwards.
ATCAAACACTTCTTGATGAGTTATAGGTATTTTTCTGGGAAAACAAACCATATGTGCAATCATTTCAACAAGCTATTGATCTTCATGTGCAGTATAGTAATCAAAGTGAAACAGTGTTCCCTACCAAATTATTGGCACCACAAGTAATGAGCTAGTGAATATTTAAAAAAATTTATTTTATAATGCTGCTGTTGTAACTTTTCAAGTTGTAAACAAGATATATAATGTCTAACTTGAAATACAAAAACTAGTTTTGTAATTAAAACTCTTTATACTGGGTAATAAAAAAGAAAATTAGTATAAATGTATTCATAAATAATATATAAATTCAATTTTATATAAAGTTATAATTCAATTTATTTATATAAAACTGATTAGTAGATAAGACATTTGCTACTATGAGGAGGCAAAGCTCAATTGCAGTCTACTCAGGCATGAATTTCCGCTTGTAGCTCTTGCGTTTGTGGACTGTCTCAGGGCATTCTCGTTTAATGCTCCAGCAGTAATCTGCCATCATATGTTTGTCCCATCTCCCTTGGTGACGCTCTTCCATGGTCTTGAGGTCCTGATGGAACCGCTTCGCCTTGCTCGTCACTTACAGCTCCTGGGTTCTCAGGGAATCTATCAAGATGACTGTACAGGTAATGGAGTTTGACACTCATGTTACATCCAAGATCATGAAAAGCTGACAACATATTCGCTACAAGGGTTTCATAGTTGTCAGCTTTTTTTATTACCGAGAAAGTTTGCCATCACCGCCACAAATGAAAGCCATGCAGTCCTTTCCTTGTCGTTCATCTTTCTGGCAAATTCTTGATCATGCACAAGTGCACGAATCTGTGGTCCATCAAAACACCTGCCTTGATCTTCTCGAAGGACAAACCAGGGAGCACAGAAAATATGTGTTGGAAGCATTCACCGTCAGTATTCAACGCCTTCATAAACTGTTTCATCAAGCCCAGCTTGATATGGAGAGAGGAAATATGATCTTTTCTCGACTGACAATTGGATCGTTGACAATATTTGGCATACCTGCCTTCAGAGTCTCACGTATGGGCCACTCCTTCTGGTTCCAGTGCTTTTCTCGAGCTCGGCTGTCCCACATGCAAAGATAGCAGGGATACTTTGTAAATCCTCTTTGTTGACCTAAGAGGAAAGTAACCATTTTGAGGTCCACACAAATTGTCCAGTTGTGCTTTCGTGGTATTTTAGTAGGTCAATCACAGTCTTAATGTCATTATATTCCTCTCGTAAATACACAGAGTGTCCAATTGGAACAGCTGCATAGACATTGCCATTATGAAGTAGAACACACTTCAAACTTTGCTTAGAACAATCTAGAAATAATCAGCCAGTCATTTGGATGGTATTCTGGCATCCCTAATTCCTGGAGAAGACCTGAGATATTATGACAATAAACAAACATATTCTCCTCTGTAGTATTATTATGAACTATCAGATGCAACAGATTTACACTGATACCACAGTATTCATTTTATATGAAATGGGAAACATTGCATAGTCACAAATTTCTTTTGTATCATAAACTTTCTTCTTTCACTGGAAGACTTTTTAATAATGCCAAAATACAAAACTACATACGGCCAGCTTGAAAATTCAGTTTATTGATACAAGACAAATATACTTAAGATTTCATAACTGTTACAGGCCAAAAGTCTACGTAGCTTAACACTGCAAACAAAATCACTAACTAACACAAACATGAACACTGTTTATAAAAAACAAAGGTCATGAACTACCTTTTCACTTTAACACAAAGAAACTAGTAGTTAAGTTGCACATTCCTCATTCAACAAACCTTTGCCTCACCAGGTTACTAAAATATTTATTGGTAGAACATGGAAAAAGAACTTTGCACAAATCATTTTTCCCATTCACTGTTCATTATGACCTGTTATATGAAAATAAAATTCACAAATGAGTATGTTAATTAAAAATCAATATATTTTCAAAGAAATGGATCATCAGATTTTCCTCTCAATCATATTAGCATAAAACTTTAATTTTAGAATTGAAAGAATTTACACTGAATTCATAGGATACTATTTAAAATAAAGGTTATTTGCTTCATGGTAAATCTAATGGTTTAATGTATTGATCAATCTGTTTAAAAGTTATTTTTAGCTTACAATGTATGGTTTATTAGAATTTTATATTTCTCTTAATAGCATCATTACCTAGAAATGAATATTTTATAGAAAATGGATATACTTGCAAAATAGCATTGAAATAGACTTGAAAATATAAATGAAAATACCAAAATTTAAAACATTACACAAATATTTTATTACTCAGGTGGATTAAAGGTAAATACCTTTACATGAAAACATTAAAATATCTTGTTTCAGATTGTGCATTAAGCACAGGTAATATCAGATGATTGTCTTAAAGGATATGTTTTAAATATGATCTTACCAATTCCCCTTACTGCAAGATATATGAAATATTTTAGTTAAAAATGTTAAAAGTTGTTTAAAGCAAAATCTTCATTGTTTATTATCTAAGTTCAGGATTATGTGCTTTATTTACTTTGAAAATGTGCATTTTAACAGTTCAAACAAAGTTTCATTGGCTCTTAATGAATAGAATTTTGTATAGGATGACAATTAACTTGAATATTTGTAAACTTGCTTTTTATTTATACTAATGAGTTTAAATGATGTGGAAAATGTATCTTTTTCGAGTTAAAAGGAAACAATACTTTTATCAATATCTTCAACTACAACTTTTGCAAAAAAAAGTAATGTATCTTTTTCGAGTTAAAAGGAAACAATACTTTTATCAATATCTTCAACTACAACTTTTGCAAAAAAATGTTAAGAAACAATTTGAAATAATTAACAAAAGTGTTATATACCAGCAGTCTAACAGATTTTTTTCATAAAACTTAGCAACAAATATAAAAATATATATTTAGAAAGGATTATACAGCTGTATTATTTAAAACTAAAACAACAATAGGGTTTCTTTTAAGAACTCATTGAAATTTAGAATTTACCTCAAGATGTTCAATCACAAAATAAATGGTTCCTAACAAAGGTAAAAAAGTTTGCATTCTATACATCTGTTTGAAAATTTGAATGTAATTTTTATATACCTCTTACTAGAATTTAGAAAAGGACTAGTTCAGAGAAATTTTAAGAAATAAGAAATTATACGTTATTCTACTTTGTTAGGTCCAGAATATTTGCACTGCATTATATATGTCAAATTTTAGTCCATAGGAAAAAGTACAAGATTTTAAGGCTCAATGAATTTTTACCCAAATATGTAAACAAATTCAGATTTTGCAAATGCTTAGAATAGTAATAAATAAGTCATAAAAATATAAAATATTTACTAGATTTGCAAACAGATCATTATAAGTTAGATTTTTACTACTACTAAACAGAAATAATGTCCCAAAAGTATTTTTTGAATTTTTTAATAGGCCTAACCTTTAGCAAGTAAAGCTGAAAGTATATATATAGATTTGGCTTCATAAAGAAAACATAACATTCAATTTCAATGAACATTTTAAAAATATACACTTAATTATATAATCATAAAACAGAACCTCTTTCCTAATCTCTCCAAACAAGATGAATTACTGAACACTAAGATCAAATACTAAAAACACATTTCATAATACTGTATCCAATTGTTTTTGTAATAAATATTACTAAAATAACTTAATTATTTTCAACATACATACAGGTAGATATTTGGAAAGATGTTTTGAGACTTTATATATGTATTTTACAAATTAATTTTTAACTGAAGTCTTTTTTTTTATAAGGTACATCTTAAAGAATAAGTGTGCTTAGAATTATAGCTGTATTAATTTTATTCTCTTAGTATTTTACTGAACATACTAGTGTAGCTTAATTAAGCAAAGAAATGAAAAATGAGGTTCAAGTTATAATAAATGTTCAGTGTTTACTAACTTATGAAAATATTTTGGTTATATAATCACTATTACAGTTTAAAACTTTAATAACTGTGTGCTTATGTTTAGTCTTATCTTAAACTTTACTTTTTATCCTTGAGTGAAAAAAGGTATGCTAAATATAATTATGAGACCTTAAATGTACTAAGTTTAGGTTATATCCCAAAGGTGCTAAATTAATAATGAAATAACCTTAAAACATATTTAAATTATGATCCCTAATTACTGAAGTAGTAAAGAGATTATTAATATCTACAGCTAAGATATCACAGTTTAAAATTTCCAATGCTGAAAGTATATTATCTAATAGTAAAAAATACTGAAGTCTAACACACTAGTATATAAGTACACTGCCTTTTTTGATGTCAAATTTATAATCCAAAACTATTATTCATTACCTAGCTAAAGGATGTGGTTTTTGAAGGCAAATAATATATTTTAAACGTGTAGCATATTTCTTTTGAAAAATTACAGTTAAAAAGTTGCATTCTTGGAAATATTAATCTTGTAAATAATATACAACTGATTCTTTCTTTTTTATTAACAATTACATCAGTAATGTTATTAAGGTCATTTTATTCTAATAAAAAGGCTTGTAATTGGATTTGAGTTAATCATGACAATAAGAATAGTAAAAAAATTGTAACTGTACACTATAAAAATATGATAAAAAATTATTACACATGACTAGAATGTTGACAAAAACCAGTTAAAATGTTTGAAAAATCCAACTTTACAATGCATTTATAAATGTAAATTTGAAACTAGAACCACTTGGCACCTGGATGGCACTTTTCATTCACAAATTAAATACTTTTGTATAATGAAGGCCAAATTGACAGGTACTAGAGCCTCTTAAATAGACAGTTGCCAAATGCATAAGTTTATTATTTTAAATTGAATTTTTCTTCATCAGTATATATCCATTATTTTGATGACCCAACTCAAAGTCAGGATAACTTATTAATAAACAAAGTAACACATAAAAATTTTAATGAAATAATTTATTTAGTTTGTGGCATTTTTCAATGCCACTACTATTAAATACAGATGTAAATATAACCTAAACTTATCTTACGACAAATACATCTTGTTCATAACCTACTTAATATAGCCCACAAATTGGGTTAAAGAATCTGATATTGTGAAGGCATTTCACTTAATGTTAAAAAGAAATATATATATAACAAGAAAATAAATCACTAAACTAGAAACCCTACAGCTAAAATGCTTTTAAAGGCCTTACAGGATCTGTATACAAGTCATTTATTACTAGCTTAGTTTGCTTTGCACAGTAGAATGTTCTGAAGAGTCAAGCTTTACAGTTACCTTGAAACAAAACCACAAGAAAGAGGATTTTGCATCTTCAGTCAATTAAGATTTCAACAGAAAATATATTTATACCATACAGATCAATCCAAAATAAATTACTCTTGCATTATTAAAATAATTGCTATTCTAATTTTCACAACAGCATCATCAGCAAAGCAATACAGTTGTGATCTTCAAATTCATTATGTTTGAACCATCAGTGTGAAGGAGGTCTGTACAACAAAATGATTCACCTCAAAAAAATTTATTTTTATACAGTGTTTAGATGCAACAAATACCATAAAAACCACCTGCTTAACTGTTATCTGCAAGTTTCAGGATAAATTTTTCTTTTCTCACAAACTACTTTTTGAGAACAACTCAAATTATGATTATTTCTCCAGGTGATGTAATATTTAGGTTATCTTTGAATTATTTTTTATAAAAATGTCTACATTTGTTTCAAATTCTGAAAATTAAGATAAGAAAAGTTAACATTTTCTTACACTTAAAATATATTTCCAATATATACCTTCTCTCACGAAATAACTCTTGATTTGTACTGTCCTCTATTGGCACAAATCTTCAATGCTCTTCCACCTCCTGTTTCTGCAAATTCATATGTAAATGACCATGCAACAGCTCTCCACCAATATGAACATGACAAATCCTATCATAACCAACATTTGTTTACATTTGCATTCATTAATCAAGTTTTGAGACCACTTGGAAGACCTACACCATATATAACTAGAAGAAAGGAGGCTGGGTGATGAGAGACAAGCATCTATCAGAAATACATTTCTAGTGTGGAAAAATGCTAATTTCCAGGAAAATATCTTACCTCCACCCATAAAATAGCCAGAATCCCACACAACTAGTGGAGGGCCATGGAAGAAATTATCCACCTATAGGAAGCGCCCAAAGAAAATCCAGAAGGTGTGGAATCAAATGAGAAAACATCCCATTTCAGAAAAAGAGTGCACCACATCTGATTCAGGGAAAGCAAGCTTCTGTATCAAAATCCATCTCCACTTGCACATATTTCCAACACAGCCAAAACCAGATCTGTCAGGAACCAACATCCAGCAGATGGTGGGAAGAGGGACTGCAAACCTAGGGTATATCTTCAGTCCGTAACCTAGCAGCAGTAGGCATTTTTCATCTAGTCCAGCCAGTACATATGTAAGGACTTACTTAGCTGAACCATTATCAACTAACACCAGACCCTCTGTGAATGTACATCCAAAGAATGGTTGTTGGGAGGAACCTCTCAGTCTGAGGGGTAAAGTGCAATGATAGATATATATTCATGGCATTACAAAGTACTTCATTAAAAACCAGGCAGCACATGGAATTATATGCCAGGTCTGCAGTAGGATAGATGTCATTCCATTGCCGTGATTTTAATCACAATTGGGCTATCTCTAACCAATGTACCTCCGGTGGATGGTAAGGAGGAGGAACGCCATGGTAAAAAAAAAAAGCAATCAGTCAGATATATGGACAGTAATATGGCATAAGTGGTACAACCAAAACCTAGCAACATCTGGAATCATACATCAGGTCTATGGTAGGAAATGCTATACACCATCAACACTTGCAGAATGCCACTACCTTCCTCTCAGTTGAGTGGTAAGATTCATCACTCAAGAGGACAGACTTCCATGGTCCAGCAGCTAGCAACTGGTAAAGGGCAAGGACTCCCATGCTTCAAAAGAAAGGTCTTTATGATGGAAATTACCTCCTTGTGTAAATCATCTAATTAAAAAATACTAGTTTGATTGAAATAATTTTTTTTTTTAAATCAAGTTTAAAGAGAACCAGGGATAGTTACTACAAACATTTTTCATAATGAAATATTAAAAATATATGCATTTTTAAATCATGTAAAAACAAAACAGTAATTTCCAATAACCTGTAACAAAAAAGTTTTAACTAAATATCTTCAACCATCTAAGCAAAATTTGGGAGTTGTATACACTATCAGTTGAGATGCTATAGCATCTTGAGATAAGGAACATTTTATATACTTGCAGTTTAACTCACCGCACACCAAATCTATAGGACTATATTGAAAAAATTGAACTATATTGAAAATAATTCAGTACACAATGTATACAAATTTGAGCAAAATCAAGGGATTTTATATCAAACGATGATAAACAAAAACAAATGATTTGTTCAAAATATAAACATGATACAGAAGTGATGCTTGACAAAATAACATTGTGTAAAGCTTAAAACAACACACTTTCCTTTATAGACTTAAACATATAAATAAGAGATCCTATTAAGTATCCTTTATTTATAGCTAACCTGAATATTACATGTAACAGGATTGTGAACTTGTTCTTGTAATGGATCTGCAACTTGTAACCTGTTTATGTAAATGCAAGTTCTGTTAATCTTGACATACATAAAAAAATAGGAGTGATTATACTTTTCTTTTTTTAAAGTCATTAACGTGCATACATCTTACAACCTGCAAAGGACCTACAGGGTATGTCAGCAATCTCACATTGACATACATTTCACAGAGCCTACAATTATGGGATCCACACAAACTTAAATCAGCAGATATTAATCTAATACTTTTAATTAAATTCATAAATAGATAATGGCTAAAACAGATGGGATAGCAATGAATTATTTACTCTGCCATACTTCTAGTCTTTAATATTGCAAAGTATAGTGTGTACATAACATTTTCTCTCTCAAATATGTCACTATTTTAGAAGTCTTACATTACTCAACTTTAGTTCATTTGTAAACTTTATGTGCCAAATGTTCCCAAAATCCATAACATGGATGAAAATGTGTATTAAGGTGCAACTTGAATTACAAATGTTTCATATCAGTAATTCCAAACAGGAAACAATACATGCAGTTGCAAAAGATACATTTTTATGCAAGTTATTTTTTGAAACAAACACATGATCAGTGTACACACATACATCAGTACACTATATACTTTTTATAATGCTAGACAAACTGTTATTATGCCTATTTCCAATAACATAAGAATGTAATTTAAAATTGACAGAAAAGCATAAATTAAAACATTTTTTGCTGATTTTGTAAATGTTACTTCATTACTTCTGACAGTCAATATCATGTGAATAAATAAGAATATGATGTTAGATTAACCTCAGCTCAGCCTCCAGTAGTCACTGAGATAGCCTCAGAAAGCTATTCAATCACTTTCAACTCCTCTAAATTCCTTGTTTCCTTTCACTGTTGTAGACTGATGGTATCGTTCTCGTGCTGCATAATCTTTATTTTCTTCTGTAAGTTGAGCTGCCATTACTTCCATTCCTGGGTGCATTGGTGTTACAACTATCTGATCGTAATCTGGCGGATTTTGCCTAAAAAGAAGTTAAAAATTAATTTATGTACAAAATACAGATATATACATGAAAATATAAGAACTCAATGTAAGTGTTTTTTTTTAGAGTGATCGGCTTTTTACTTAAATAGTTTACGTTTAGGTCACTTTCAAAGAGTTTATATTCAAGTTTCAAAACTGTATTGTCAAATATTCAGATTTATTGAAGTAATACTTTTTCTTTAGATGCTCCAGCAAAATGAATATATAACAAGTTTTAAACTAGTAGTGACAATAACATTCTGATGATTATCCACTACTTACAATAAACAGTTTAGTTAACTTAGGTTTAGAATGGCTGAGCAATGGCAACATTTCCAGAAGAATGTTGGTCACTTAAGGAAATCATCAGAGGAAGCTTATAAAAACATTTTCATTTAGTCATTAAAGACTGAAAAACTTTATTTATTACACACAATATTTGATAAAAATGTAATAATAAAAATTAAAGACTAACGAAAACAACACTAGTTGTAATATTTATATCTAATTTTTCTGGAAATATCTGTGATGGAAGTGTGTTCAGACTGTGGTGAAATAAACTAATATTTTTACATATCAACAATGGTACCTTTTAATGAAAAGTCAAATTTTAAGACTATTTACAAATTACATCAATAAATATAATCACACCCTCATTTACAGTCCTAGTAAAAGTTGGGTTCTTGTTGTGAGAAGAGATCTTTTACTTAAAATTGTGCTCTATAATAATGAAATAGTTGTTATACAAACTAGACTTATTTTTCTAATTCTCTGTATCTTGAGTATCTGAAGTGCGAATTTTTCTATGGAGTTTTGTTTGTGATGGCATTCTAAAGCTAGCATCGCATTTGTTATTTCAGTCTCACACACACAATACATTCATTATCATAAGATCAGTAGTTAAATTACACTAAAAAAATACTTTATTCATTTCCTCTCTGTATCCATCACAACTACAGTAACATACACCCTGGGGCAAATTAATTGAAACAAGACTGAAAATTACGATTTTTTCAATTTTTTTGCATTTTATTTCTGAGAATCCAAAAATTACTCACAAATTAATACATGATATGACCGCCTTTATTTTTCAGCAGATTATTAAGTTGCTTTGGTATCGAGTCCACGAGTTGACTACAATCTTTACTAATTTTTGGATCGCGGTACCACACCTCAATTAGCTTATCTTGCATATTACAGTCTTTTGCCCGAAGTCCTTCTTTACAAATCGCCCAAAGATTTTCAATAGGATTTAAGTCCGGAGAGTTTTCAGACCAGTCCAGCATCTTTTTCGCGTTGTCGTCATAAAATTCTTAACAAGTTTCGATGTGTGGTACGGAGCCAGATCCATCTGTAAATCTCTTTCAATTCTGGAACGGCTATTTTCTGCAAAACTTCGATGTACTGTGGTTCTTGCATTATACCTTCTACGATATGTAAGGCTCCGACGCCATAGTAGCTGAAAAAGCCCCAAAACATCTTCTTCGAGGGATGTTTTACGAACTGATTGATGTGAGATTCTTGAAGTTTCTCACCTGAAGATCTGCAAATATGCAAACTTCTTTGACCCTGTACGAAAAAATGAGTCTCGTCACTGAATAATACCTTCCTCCATTGTTCTTGCGTCCAGTTCTTGTATTTCAGACCCCACTGTTACATTTTTTTTCTTCGCATTGGTAAAGAGTTGTTTTTTTGACTGGTTTCCTTGCCCTTCTAATGCAATTTTGAATGATGTAATATTCCTCAAAATTTCGTCATATATATCCCAAAAATAGATCGACCGTACTGCAAAACACAGCTAATGATGCCATCTGTGTGAAAAAATGATTATTAAAGGAAATCAGCAGGTCCAGCGAGCCTACACCGGTTGCCATGCTGAAAATATTGTAAAATGACCATTTGTTTCAATTAATTTGCACAAGGGTGTAACTCACACTTTTCTGTGATAGTTGTTCAGAATTTTATTCACTTCTATTTGTTATTTTCTGTAAACTTTTTTAGCTTAGAATTGAGTTTTTTTTTAACTTTAAAAAATGTTTATTATTTGACACTTTTCTTAGTGTGGAAAAACAAATCCTCTGAAACTATGTGGAAAGAATTTTGAGTTAGGTAAATATATTACATTATACTCCACTGGTAAACTAGTACTTTAACTCCAATATAAACAGGTAATATTTCTTTATTTTCTCTTGCCACTATGTCACCTTTGTTCTTTTAGTTTTATAATATATAAACAGAATATTATATTATGCATTTTAAGAACTGTGACAAATATCAGTGAATTAGTTCTGTTTAAGAGTGCCTAAAGGCAAGAGTGTTGTCTCCTCAGTACAAAGAAAATGAGGCACTTTTGGTGAACAAATATGCTACATTTTTACTGAAAAAAAAGTCAACTAAACTATTCTGTTAGATCCATTTTGCTTTGAATAAATCCTGCAATCACTGAAGTCACTACAGTGCATTACATAAACAAATCAGAATTTCTGTAACTTAATTCTGTATGAGTTGTAAGTAGTGCAAATCTTACCCAATACATCTCAAAAATAAATTCTTCAACCATGGTAACAGTCTGAACTGTGCAACACCTATTATAAAAAAAACAAAAGAACACACATTATGATCTTATAATGATACTAATTAAACATTAAATCATTGATTTTTCACATGAAAAATTTCAGGAGTTTGGTTTTGCCTCAAGCAAAACATTTAAAAGAGGAATCCAACAGGTAAAATTCATTGTCTTCCATTACAATTACACAATATACCAACTACATTTTAATAATCTTGCATGTAATTAAGAAATGTTTCTTTGTCATAGTTCTCTTACAAAGTTCCTGCAAAAAAATAAAAAAATAAACACAAGACAGCACAAATGTACTAAACTTAAAATGTAACCTAGACTAGCATTTCTCAATCTTTTCAATATCAAGGACCAACTCCACTGCATCTCTAAATTGTCACAGACCAATAAAATGCAAGAACAAAAAACTATTATGATTTACATATGAATATTCTGTCAGTTTCTGCTTGGTTTTGTGAAATCACACAGACCAGGAAGGTGGTTGCAATGAACAAGCACTGGTTCACAGACAGTTGACTGAGAAACACCAAGCTAAACTACTGACAAAAAATCTAATGCCACATTACATTTTGCTTAGCTAAAAATACATAACCATGTTATTATCACACAATAATTGAATAATTCAGTTTTAACATTTTACAGTTTAAAGCTAGAAAATACAAGAAAAACTTATGTCAATATTATTACACACATAAATAAATCAGAAAACATAAATCCAAGATGAGGTTAGTTTGGAATTTGGTTCACATAATACATTCCACACTATATTACACTGTTTTAAAACACAAATTACTTAAATATTCTTTGTATATATGGGGCTAGATATTTCAGGGTTTCAAAAACTTGCAAAGGTGTTTTTTTGTGTTCTTTGAATCTGGTTCCCATTTTTCTTTTTATTTCTCTGATATAAAAGCCATGGCAGTTATTGCATTGTATCTTATAAATAATGTTGGTGTTATGATTTCAGTGTAGTTTTTACATAGTATGGATTTTAGTTTTGTGCCTGGTTTTTGAATGAATTTATTGTTCACTGGAATGTTGTGTTTTAAGTTTTTTCCCTTGTTCTCTACTTTATTTTAATTAGTTTTAATACCCATACCAGCTGTCTTTAGAATATATTTTTACTTCAAGTGGGTTTCTTGTCATCATAATACTTCAATCTTTATGAGTAGATACATAGCAACACTGATAACAATATTTATTTTACATTTAACTATAAATACAAAGCTAACTTTAATTAGAAGTTTTTATTATTACTAAAGTTAATAGAAAAAAGTTTGATCAAGTTTGTTTTTTTGTACCACAATGAAAGGAAGAAAAATTATTATAAAAATAGTTTTATACAAGAAATTTAACTGTTTATTAATGGCATGTGAGTAATGTAATATTATAAGCATTTATAAATTTCATTTCTTTTAAGCATTGTTCAAAAGCAACAATAGAAACAACTCAACTTAAACTTAGCTTAACTATACAATAATAAAGATTAACACTTAAAACTTAATGTGACATTTCAGTAGGGGAGAGAAAGATATTTTGTCTATTTAAATGTTTACTATCAAAGATACATTTACAAATAATCTTTCTAATACCCGAACTTCACCCATTTTATCTGTAAATTAAGTAAAAACTGAAATTGACAACAGACTGGTGTATCAGTGAATTAAAATTAAATAAAACTTGATATACACATGCATAATCTCATACATTTTTAAAGAAAAAAATTCACTTACCAGGAAATATTCCAGGATTCACTTGGCCAATGTAAAACCACATAACAGCAACAGCCATTACTACAGAAAGAGCATATCCCCACTGGACTAGAAACATTATTACCACTTTAACTAAAGCCTGTGGAGTAATAAAAAACAAACAAACTTCATTTTAGTCCTCAATCCATTCTACAATTTAAATCTCTACCATTTCAAATGTAACAGAATAGCTGAATGTCTTCAAAATGAACTTAAGTTTTCAATTTAATCAAATGCTATCTTTAATACAACAAAACTTACTTATACCAATAATATTTGTAGAACAATATTATCCACTTGCAAACTAAAGCAACACAAAACAAACAACTGTATTAAATATAATCTAACTGTTGTTTTAATTTTACACTTAATATGGTTACTTTGGAATTTGATTCACATGACACATATTATGCTGTTTCATAATACGAGTTATTTAATGAATATTCTTAGTAATTATGACTGTGAATATACAATGGAGCGCCATTAAGCCGCGGACCAGTAAACCGCAAAATCGCTTAAGCCGCTGTAGCAAGTCTTGTGAGCGAAGATTATCGCGGCTCACCACTAATTTAAGAACGTGTAAAAACGCGACTTACGAATTTAATCCTGGCTTTATAACTTCAAGGGGATATTGAAAAAGGATTTGCTTTAATTTGGGAAATAAATAAAATATATTACAATAGAAATCGACCGTTAATCTACCTTATCCGCTCTCTATGTCAGCTTTATGGAGGCTGCCATTGTTACCAAATCACACCTCTCCATACATTAAAGTTAATCCACAGTAAATCCGTAAAAAAAGTGATCAATAATTAAAGTATTATTTTTAATTCGATAATCTGATATAATGATCACGCAATGGCCCAGATGAGGCTCCTCGGCGGAGCTGTTGGTGACTTCGGCTTTTCAGTCACAAAGGTTTAAGCCGCGGTTAAGCAGGTTGACCCCCCAAATACCACAGCTTAACGGCGCTCCACTGTATTATGGATTTCCAAACTTTCTCAGCAGAACAGTCTTGTAGAAAACAAGTTAAAGAAATAAGACATGAACTCAGGTATAGAATAAAGCACAAAATCATGGAAATGTTACTTTTTGATCCAAAAATACCCATCTTCTGCAAGAAACAATGAAAGAAAAATGTAAAATATGTACAGGTCATTCTCACCCCGATCAGAGCTATCCATCTGTTACAAAGAACTGAGTACCATGCACGTGTCTTTCTGCTTATTTCAGGCCAGAGTTGATGGTCTATTGAAGAGTGAAGAACGTGAATTGTTATTTACAGATCAAACATTGTTTAATTTACTTAACATTTAAAAAAAATTTTTTTAATTACATTTGGAAGACTACTGTTCATTAGCTGTGAAATAATAAGTTTCAAATGAGGCAATTAAACTATTAATATAATGCATTAATTTCTTTTATTATTTTAAATCTGATGCAGCTAATTAACATTAAATAAAAATGACTGTGTAGCAGTTCAAAAATTTGAGGTACTAATATGGACACTACATGCTATATAACTCAAACTTTATAAGAAGGAAACTGAAACAGAAAAGATTGATGTGCTTAACTAACAGTTTTGCTAAGTGTGCAACATGACTTCAGAGTATGATAATGGTTGATGTTTAAAAATTTAAAAACAAGTTATAAATCACATAAAAATTATTTCTTTATAATTACATTTTAGTTAGTCAAACAAGAAAGGAAAGCCAGTTGTTATGAATAAGAAATATGAAGTAAACAGTACATCCAATATTGCACATGGGTGGTAGATAGTGTACACATCACATCCTTTTACAATTACATTCAAAATTTAATGAAACAGCTTAATTTTCAATGTATGGCATTAAACATGACAAAAACAGTTTATTCTTTGAAATTTGTTATTGGATTATTCATAAACAAAATTGTGGAATGTAAACAATACAAAGTTACCTTTTTAATGATTCCTCTGTAGCTTTATCCAAGTTTCAAAACAGATTATATTTCTGTTTTTCCGAAATATTGTGATGTAATGTCATACCATCTGATATATACTTTGTCAGCTTAAATATCTTAAATATCATACACTCATAAGTCTAGAGTTTTTGAATTTGGGATTAAACTTGAGATTTTGATCTGTAACTTTAAAGTAAAACTTAAAACTACAACAACAACAAAATTATGTTGATTTATTTAGATTTATAGAATATATTTATTTTACAACTAGTTGTGTATATAATTTAATGGAAGTGAAAATTAATTTTTTTGCTCTGTTTCTCAGTTTTTCTGTCTTCTGATGAAGTTAAAAGCCTTTCTTTAATGCAAAGAAAAACTAGAACTGGAATTATATTACTTATTGAAAAGTTTCATACAAGTTAATTTTCCCCCAATCAAAATATCTTTAATGAATTTAGATAGCCTAGTGAAAGAAATTATACATTTAACTGCTGTTTCGTTTGTTACTTTTTCTCTACTAATTTGAAAAAAAAAATGTATGGAAATGTTTTGTTTAAAACTAACATTTTTGGGAATGAGAGATCTTTCATTTATGATACAATGTAATCCAAATTAGTTTTTATTTAAAAACATTAGTGTGTAATCTATACTCACATTATTTATTAAACTCTATGCACACATTGCAATAATGTGTATATATAGAAAATAAAAATAAGCTAAAACATTTCAAATTAAAGTATAAACAAGCATCAATACATTATTTGATACATCTGCAAAATTTATACTGCCCTTAATTACTTTAACACGAGAAAGAGATTCTGCTTTGGGAAAACTATTAATCAGATTCCTAAATCCTAGTACAAGTAAATATTGCTACCTCATCAGGAACAGGACTGTCCTGGAGAAATTAGTAAAATGTACAGTCAGCTTTTCTGACTTCTCTACACAAGAGAATTTCAAATGGATTTTACTCATTATGTTCACATTTGAGAATACTCATTCTAACATTTATTTGTTTACTACTACTACACTTTAGGTAAATACTGTTTTCATCCTTGTTGACAATTACAAATTCTATGCTGATCATGAAAAGCTTTTTTTTTTTTAACCAAAACAATTTAACCATTCTGAAGCATCAAATAGTTAATAATTTAGGAATCTGGCTTCAAATGTAAATAGAAAGTACATGAAATGATTAATCCCTGAAAATTCACCTTTGTCTAAAAGGGAAGATTTGTCTGTAACATTCACATCAGAACGTGGCTTGGTATCACCTGTGGATTCTGCACTCTGAACAGAGCTATGCTCATCTGGTGAAGTCAGAGGAGACTCATTAGTGCTTTGACTGCTAGGCTGGCGAACCATTTGTTGTTTGTGTCTCAAACGTTCTGGGAACAACTGGTCCAAGTCACTAGTATACTGTATTGAAAGACAAAAAGAAAAAAATGTAACAAATCACGAATGAAAAGCCTTTACATTAGAAAAAACAAGCATATGGTTATTTATAAGCACAAATAAATTTGCAAATGCAAATTGAACACATCCTTAAAATGATGCATTATGACAGGGAAATAAGTATTAGCAACATTAGAAGTATTTGTATTATATTAGCAGTAGTCAATTTTATCACAACTATATCCAATAATCTGATTTCCCATAACCTTGAAATGTTTTGAATTTGATTTTGTTGCTTTTAGCTACTATCTTCTCAGTTTGCTTCACTAAGGGAATTAAAATACCTAAAACCAATTACCCTGTAAAGTTTTACAAAAACAATAACAAAAACACATGCATATTGCTCAAAAAAACTTTTGTGATGCATGTTAGTTAAAATTAGCATGTTTACAGGAGCCAAAGTTATGTGAATATCATCCCCCCAACTCTGGATATTACATGACAGAAAATGGTCTCATTATAGCCTGTGATATGTTGAATATCATGAACATAATCAGCAAACTTACTATATCAGAAGTTACACATCTGCATAAAGCCTTCAAGTAGAATTATAGTTGGTATGTGCACTATTATTCAACTTTCTCCAGAACATGACCAATCTGCTGCTGGACAATAGGGTTCAGAAGTGTTCAGTGCATTGATAAATATTCTACACATTTTTCACATGTATTGTACTGGTTTTTTAAGCAAATATTAATTCTGATATTACTTGTAGAGCAAATAAGTTTCTATTTTACTGAGATTTTCTGTTATTCCTTATAACAATGTAAATATACAAGTGGCTCAAGGAGTTGCCTGGATGTCAGTGGATTTTTCAAATACTATGGTTACCATAGAAGTCTCTCAGATGTGAAATTTAATTGATTCTTAGCATATTTTCAGACCACTAAATCTATTTCTGTGAAATCTAACACTTTCACCTGTCAGTTGCATTTCCAATTTAAGGAACAAATTGACAGTTTTATCCTTTAAACTGCAAAATGAATTATAATCTGTTTTCTTTGCATGAATCATTTGGTTTATTCATATTTGTACCTCTGCAAAAATATCTGTTACTAACATGAATCATTGCTACTCAAAAACTAATTAATGAATGCAGTCAAAGTAGAGAACTAACCAAGATGAAACAATATTGCATGAGCTACTATATTTCTACAGTTTACATAAAATGCATCATTCATTCAACTTATGAACAAAATACTCATGAAAATTAAAACTTCTGGAATTAAACATTTTTCATATCTAAAAGAATAGCAATAAACCTTTTAATTATTTCATACACACAATTTTACGTTTTCTATTCCTCAATGAACAAAAGCTAGCAACAGTACCTTTTAACATCATATTCTAAGCCACTTTACAAAACATAATAAATATAAGAAATTAAAGAGTATACTGAAGATTAAAAAATATAAAAATCATGAACTCCAGAAAAATTTTATTACTACTTTGTAGTTTTCCCACTAAAATCTGTTTACATAAAATAAAAACATATTAAAACCATGATGTATTATCTACCTTGCTTCCAGATGTAGAGCCATAAGTAATCACTTTAGACGTTTTCTGATCGAGCCTCTTAGATCCCTGACTAACATCAAATGCAGGACTAGACATTCCCTGTGAATGATACCGCTCTTCCCTTTGTTGCTGGATATCAAAAGTCATAGCCAAAGAAAAGTAGGCATACTCAACAGCAGCATAAGTCAGAAGAAATGGAATTGTTACAATTGGAGCAAGGGTATTGATTTGACCAATCAGAATGAAGATGAAGATCACAAAAGCAAACAGTATTATCGCATAGACAGGAACTTTATTTGGTCCCTTCTGTAATAATATAAAAAACTAATTTGAATAATTAGTAACAATGAATCCTTAACAGAAAGGATGGATCTGAGAAACATTACAAATAATTTTGATATACTTGTATTTTCTTACTGGAGCATTCAACAAGAGGAATCAAGTTTTATATCAAAGTAAAACTAATATAAATTACACAACTTTCAATATATAATTAATAGCACGTAGGTTCACACTACCACTACAGCATCTTACTTACCCCTCTACCTAGAAACATACAAGATGGGAGGACGTTTTCATTAGCCATGCTCTGAATGATGTGAGGAGAAGCATACAGAGAACCAAGACAAGATGACATGGAAGAAACATAGAGTCCTGAGAGTAACATCACACCAATGGCTGAAACCTAACAATAGTAACAGATGGTGATTCCTGAGCAACAGCTATGCACACACACACACACACACACACACACACAAACAGTACAAATCAAAAGTGTGTTAAGGTATCAAGATAAAGGTGTAAAAAACAAAGGTTTAAAAATGAAACTGCTGCTTATTTATATTTATACTCAAAATTACAGTTGTATTGATAAGATGTTAATTCTGAAGCACAGTAAACTGTCTCATCTAGCCTTAGCTATATTTTTACATTAGACAAAGATGCTATCAATTTAACATTATTGATCATTATCCAATATTTTCTTCTATTTTTTCCATACAATCTCAAAATATATGATTAGTTAGCTATTCTTTTGTAACATTACTTTAACTGGTGCTATAAATGCTTAAATTAATTAACATTAGGAATTCAGACAGTTTATTTCATAACTTATATCACAAGCTATCTCATTTACTCTCAAATTTCACTTTTTCAGCAGGGCAACATGTTTTAAGTCAATAATCGGCAGAAATTCTGAGGTAGGGCCAATTAAACTTCATCCACTGAGTAACCAATTTTACAAATCAGAATGCTGATGTATTGTTTCTTCTTGATTATAAATGTCAAATTTGAAAGAATCTTTTATTCTGATAATACTAGAGTTATTCCTATATTGTTAAATACCCACAACTATATTAATCGATCATGTTTACACATTTAAATCACTTTACAAGACAATAGCTTTTTCAGTTTTATTTTAGGTATTAGTGCAAAGCTACATAGGAGCTACTTTTTTGGCATCCAAATTATTAACTGATAGATTATAGAAAACAGAACTTGTCAACACCACCAATAACACTGGGGAACACTCATTTTGTTGCATTTGAAAAAAGACCTTTCTATAGTCAATTTGAGTGTGTTGATTTCAAATCTGAAGTCGGTTTGTGTCTGCAAGCTACAGATTTTATGCAATTTGAACTTCAAAATATGCCTTGTAGGCACGCTTGACGAACGAGGATATGTTACGTCTTTGACGATTGAGTGTGTAGCATTCACATATGTAGCAGAAGGCATCAGGCTTGTTTCTGCAATGATATCTATTTTTGGAAGCCATGTTTGATCTGAAACAAAAGAAGAATGATCAAAATATTAGAAGCTATCTATATATATGGACGGAAAATGCTTATACATGGTTTACATAAGTTCACATTTGTACAATTTCATTAACCTCAAATTGCATACAAACTAGAGCTTGTAGAGAAAACTAATTTCAGATTTGAAATCAGCGCCTAAAACTCCTTCAGAATCAGTTAAAATATCCAATGCAACTCAAAGTTACTGAAAAAGTGTTCCCCTGTGTAATCTATTCTTAGACTACTTTTTATGGAATAGCTGGCTGATTATCGCCATAACATGCCACGACTCCAAAGTGAATAGCACAAATTTGCAGTAAGTGTAAATCATGAACTCTTTCACTTACAGTCTGACAAGCTAAACACAACCCCAGTTTTCATGATTTTGTGCCAGGTTTAAACACTTGACTATATTTAGGAATGAAATATTGGGCCTTACAGTTGCAACTTTTCCAGTAAAATATTAACTTTAAGTCTACATTTTTTAGCCTTTAAAATACTTTTCTCTTAATACAGAGGGTTAAGTAAATTATATTTTTTTAGCTCCACAACATCATTACAATTCATGTTGCTATGTCTAGTTATGCTCTATTTGACAACCATGAAACTTGAAGAGCCCCGCAGAATAGTTTCCAAACACCATTAATCTTCTCTACTTACTTTCTGTAACCTGCCTGATGTACTGTTTCCCATTTAAACAGTCTCATCACTCAGAAAACAGTATTGCATCCAGGGATTCAATGGTGTGCCTTAATATAGAATCTTCTGAATGCATATTTCATTCTCCAACTGCTTGAAGTATACAATGGTTTAACAGAAGATATAGCTGAAAACTTAATTTTGGTAACCCATATCCCATTCTCCTGGATTACAAGTGAAGATCTTATTTATGTTTCATTCTGTTGTCTTAGAAACATGGACAGCTCTTAATGCAGACCTGTGTGTTCAGAGATCCTCACACCTTACAAAATACTATTCATTGCTTAATATGGCTGGGGTATGACTTCTTGCACATCTCTTTCTAGATGATTCTGGTGCACCAAATTGATGCATATTCCTTCATTTTTCAAGGTTATTAAATATCAGATATATCCCTGCTTTAAACACATCTTTATGATTTGTGTTAATGAATATTTTGTGTAAAAAAGGGTTGTTACATATCCTTCCCAAAAGTGATACATTTTTGGTGACACTATCTCCAACATTCCAAACATTATTGTGTAATGTACTCCACTGTGACTTCATATTGGCTGTGACTGTCATGTAACAATTATTTGCATATTTCAAATTATTTTACTATAATGTACTCAACCCTGATTTTAAAGACCTGATTTTAAGAAAATTATTTAATATTTTTTTAATCAAACCCTTTGAACACTAAGATCTTGAGCAATACACTAATGAGTTTATCTTTATTGCCTAATATATATATAAATCCTAAAAAATATTTCATTTCACATCTTCTGCATGACAAATTTCCTGGGGCTTAGCAAGCTACAAGAGGTAATTTACAGTTCTATGTTTTAAGAAATATTATTTTAAGAACTTGTTTGTAACCTGTAATAATCTATATATAATGTATAATAATTGAATTGTGACTATTTTACAAAATACTATACTACTAAAACATAGCTAAGACAGGCCACTTTGTAAAGGCTAGCATTGCATTCTTGGATATGGCAACACTAGTGCTTCATCACTGTAACTTCTGTATTGTTAGCCAGGCATGAAGAAAATCATTAGTATGATAAGAATATAAATATGTAATATTATGAAACTTAAGATATCTATATGAAATATTTGTGTTAGTGTTATAATTTGTAATCATTATAGAATGGAAAAAAAAATTATATTTATTTCCTTTTTTTTATGATGGTTACGAGGTCAGTAAAATGTTAGGCTGGAGAAAATAAAAAATATAACATTTTACTAAAAACAAACATTTAAAGTGTATTTAGGTTTTAAAAATTATACAAATAATATTTAAGATTTTTGGGATGAAGAATAGTTTTTAATCATAACATGCAAGTCACTTCACACTCAGGTAACAAATCAGACTCAATATTTTCAAAAAGAAATCTTTAAAGAATCTGATGTTTTGTGTGTACAAAAGACTTGTAAACATTATTAAAAGTGTGTCAAATTTTATGAAGATTCACATAAGCATTTAAGGTTATAGTATAAATACTTAACACAGGCAAATGTGCATACAAACTTGTGCATTTTATACCAAGCCCAAAGCAAATGGATTAATATATTTACCACTAATTAGCTAAGGGGTTATAACTACTTTTTAGCATACAAATAAACAGTCCCTTAAAGATGTACAATTATCATGTGTCCTGCTTTTTTATAAATAAAAAACATGTCACTGAAGTTATGTGACCTGAGATTTCTGTGATTTGTTTTGGTTACTGCTTTAGCACAAACATTTTAATACCTATTGGTATTAATAAATACACTAATTATATTTGCATAAATGTTTTAGTCTAAATGAAACTGCAAGTATTTTACAAGACTTTGCTACAGTCATTTGGTGTTGATAGGGACAGTTATTATAAGCCTAGTGACTGAGTCTGCAACTAATAGTGCCAATTCAGACACTGACACTGGAATACCAGCATCAGTTGATAAATGGTAGAATATCCAGGCTACATATTTTAGTCTAAATGATATTTTTTTACTTCACAGCCTTAAAGTTGTTACAGGTTTGCTGCTGAAAGCTGTTCCAGTTGACATTTCCAAACTGTTTGTGATGGAAAATGTGAACACAACAGCCACTGAAATGAACAGATTTGCCGAGTAGTTCGTGGAATTGAATTGCTTAAAATCTGAGCACAGAATGTGGAGGTAGCCTGTAACTGATGGATCTGAAATGAGAACATTTCTTGGCATTCCTTTCATCATGGGCATCATGAAAAAAAATCATTGATATAGATTTACTGATCAACTGATCCAGTATTGGCTACTTTTCTTGTTAATACTGTTATTCAGCATAATAATTTCAAACTGTTGTTAAAGTTTTGGCACTTTAGCAATAGTGAATATGTTAGAGGCAGCTGGTGCTCAAGTCATTAATGTCTTAGCTCATGGGTTAAAACTTCTACAGTTGTGAATCTGTTAAACAATTTCAATAAAAACAACAAGACTTCAGATAAAATTAATATATATCACCTTCTCTGCTATCATGTAATCAGTCTGTAATGCCCATCTCTCACATGTTGCTCCTAGTCCCAGGGCAAATAGAAGATATAACAGCAGACTGTAAGAAACATAGTAGTGTGGTATGAAATACAAGGACACAAAGCAGATTACAAAACAAATGTGACCATAGCCTAACAGCCCATCACTTGCATTACTGAACATCCCTACATGCAGTCCATTGTACCACTAAAAACAATTATACAACTTCATTGAAACCAGATACAGAATTCATTTCATTAATTATTTTATCACCTACTTTATCCAGATTTGTTGAAATAATATTCTTTTACTTGTGGAGGATTTATCTGTCAATAAAATTGATTTCATTCAGAAACTCATCATTATACGAAATATTTAAAAAGTTTTGATGCATATTTCAAACAAATTTGAAATGTTACATTACACTAGATTATATAACTGCAGTCTTTGTTTTGTAAGGCAATATATTTAATGTAACTTGTTTCCATACAGACCAAACTGTATACATACTCACAATGAAGTGTTACACATTGTGGTAGACCTATAACAAATTATAATTACTACTAAAAATCATTCTTCTTTTGTTTCATGTCATAAAACAAACAATGCCCTTGCCTAGTTCCAATAGAAGCTAATGTCCCTGCAGGTATATCTTTAGAAGGGTTATGCAGGTCACCACTCATGTTAATTCCTGCAAAGATTCCAGTCATTGCTGGGAAGAAGACTCCAAATAATGTGAACCAGTTTTGATCTTCTGAATATGAAGGTCTAGAATTGTTTCTGACATTAACAAGAGTATACCCAGTCACTCCGTTCACTAAACAAGAGATTAATTGTTCATGTCACTTACAAAGTATGTATATATTTATTATGAACATTGTGAACAGAGCTGTCTATATAATCATGACCAGTTAAGACTCTTTTAATACTGTCTAGTTCACATGAATTATATCCTTATACAAATTTGTAAGTTGATGTGTGAGCATACAATGTATACATTAAATAGTTAAAAATTTTATTACAATCACTACACCTTAGATCCTTCTGTATAGTTTTCAGATTGTCAGATATACTTTCATATAGAGTACATAAAAGTCCACCAGCTAATGAAGAAAAAAAAAGAAAGAGTTTTTCTTATTAACCTGTGAATGCTTTATCTAGGTTGGCAAAGCATGATTATAATTAATGATATATGTCATAAGACATACATTTTAACAATGGATGGCAATGTGGTTAAAAATATGATACTATTATCCATTCTTCTTCCTGAAAATCTAAGAGAATGAATAGAGAATGTGGTGCTGAAAAATACAGAAGGCCTAATACTTGTCTGATAATAAATATTAGTTTTATTATCATAGTTTACAAGAAACTAAAAACAAGGAATATATATATCGTGACTATCAAAATAATGAAATTTTTACTACTAAATATTAGCAAATGCATATGTATAATACTTAATTTATGCAATAAAGGAAACTCCTTGAATAAATATATCTTAAACATACCAGGATCAACAGTTATAAAAGTGCCAACTGCAAAGTCCAATGCTGCAAGAAGAAGAATGATCAAAAGAAGAAACTGGAGTCGAATTACCCACTTAACACCTGCAATGTTTATCACTGGAAATAAAAAATGAATTATTAAATGTAGTGTTCAAATAATTATTATAAGTAATTAAAGCATGGATTACATCAAGGTTCTAATCACAAAATATAAAAATGTAACTGTACTGTAAGAGGAACATGGGATACCTCATAGTATGAATCACCGAAATGACAAAAAATAACAGTACAGTAGACTTTGGTATTCACCATTACAAGTATAAAGAGCATTAGCTACCTGCTGACATTAATCACTGAAAAAAAATAAGGTATAAAACACACAGTGGTACTAACTACTAAAACAAGAAGGACAATTGATATTTAGCACTCAGATGTACTTTCATTATGATGAAACAACTTACATGAATTCAACAAAATATACTCATGTGTAACAAAATCTATTCCTCAACACATATCAAAAGTAATCAAGTGCTGCTTTAATATCAACAAACACACTTCGTGCATCAGAATACATTATTTAGTGATTTAAAATCAATCAAATGTGCTGATAAAGCCCACAAATGAATCAACAGACTA
The DNA here is from genome assembly GCF_004210375.1 of Tachypleus tridentatus. Lineage (NCBI taxonomy): Eukaryota > Metazoa > Arthropoda > Merostomata > Xiphosura > Limulidae > Tachypleus > Tachypleus tridentatus. The sequence continues at coordinate 116,335,630 of NC_134832.1, read as the reverse complement.
CTTCCAAAAATAATGGTTTCTACACAGACTGAGAACCTAAAACCAAACCAACTAAGAATTTGTTTTATGAAGAGAAACGTGAAAATGCACTATAATATCATCAGAAGTTATTTTTATAGCATGATCTACAAAGAAACAAGGCAGAGTTTTCAGTCATGATGGGGTTTCTGCTCATTCAGCCCAAGACAAAATGATGGGTTTAAGTTCTGAGCAATACCACTAACCTATGCCCAGGCTTATTACCAGTTATGAAACCCTTCAAGTATGTGTGGTGGATTCTTGATCATTCCCTACAAAAGTATTCCAAACAACAGCATTTAAATAAATTCTACAAAAACACAATAATCCAATTTCTTCATCTGAAGTGAGGTGTATCCCCACAGGCCCAGATGTTCCAGCCTTAAATACTGCAAAGGGCATATCCACTAAATATTAATTATAAGCTGGTACCCACGTTTTTGTTTAATAAAATAACCTTACTTCTGGAGTAGGTATCTATTCATTATTGATAATCTCTGTATAATAATGGTTCGATAATCCAAGTCAGAATTTAAAAGAATCTACAACATAAAAATTACAAAAACAAATTCAAAAAGAAAGTAAATAAAACTGATATTAAAAGTTACCATGCGATTTTGAACATGGAATTATTTTACAGGTAACAGTTACACAAGTTTCAACTCTGTATATTTAGAAAGTCTGACCATTTAAAATGTCATGGAGGTATTAAAAGGTAAATGCTTGATAATTAAGTTGTAAATATTAATTTCAAGCTTTCCACTTATTACCTAGCAGAATATAAACATTTTATTAATTGTCACTGAGCATCATATTCAAAGTTTGGAGTTTATTAAAAACAACTACAATATTTTGAATGGAATCCTTGAGCTAAAGATATTAATAATTTTATTAGGGTTGTGAGGTTTATCAGAAGTTTGTTCTTTGTTACATGCACGTCACAATGTTTTATTTTTTTAACTCTAAGAAAATCTCCTCCACTTCCTAAGAGACAGTCAGTTTCCATATAAGGAATCAGTGACAAGAGGCACAACCCATAAGAATGTCTGTTAATTTCTTTTTTGACTATGATATTTTGGTTTTCATCAGATTTTCAGTTTTATTTTTACCTTCTAATATTAACTCTATTTGTTTTATTTTTATGTTAACAGAAAATAAAAAATAAAACACAGAAGAGATATTTCAAATGTTTGCAATGGGATATAAAACAGTATACCCTTGTGCAAATTAATTGAAACAAGACTGAAAATTATGATTTTTTTCAATTTTTTGCATTTTATTTCTGAGAATCCAAAAATTACTCACAAATTAATACATGATACGACCGCCTTTATTTTTCAGAAGATCATTAATCCGCTTTGGCATCGAGTCCACGAGTTGACTACAGTTTTTACTAATATTTGGATCGCAGTACCACACCTCAATTATGGCCTCAATTAGCTTATCTTTCGTAGTACAGTCTTTTCCCCAAAGTCTTTCTTTACAAATCGCTCAAAATTTTTAATAGAATTTAAGTCAGGAGAGTTTCCAGGCCAGTCTAACACCTTTATTCGCATTGTAGTCATAAAATTCTTTACAAGTTTCGATGTGTGGCACAGAGCCAGATCTTGCTGAAAAATGCCAGATCCATCTGGAAATCTCTTTTTCAATTTTGAAACGACTCTTTTCTGCAAAACTTCGATGTACTGTGGTCCTCGCATCATACCTTCTACGATATGTAAGCATCCAATGCCATAGTAGCTGATAAAGCTCAAAAACATCTTCTTCAAGGGATGTTTTACGAACTGATTGATGTGAGATTCTTGAAGTTTCTCACCTGGGGATCTGCGAACATGCAGACTTCTTTGACCCTGTACAAAGAAATGAGTCTCGTCACTGAATAACACCTTCTCCATTGTTCTTGCATCCAGTTCTTGTATTTCAGACCCCACTGATACCCTTTTTTCTTCATTGAGTTGGTAAGAAGTTGTTTTTTGACTGGTCTCCTTGCCCTTTTAACGCAATTTCGAATGACATAATATTCCTCAAAATTTCGTCATATATCCCAAATTAAAATCAACCGTACTGCAAAACATAGCTAATGATGCCATCTGTGTGAAAAAAATGACTATTAAAGGAAATAAGCAGGTCCAGTGAGCTACACTGGCCACCATACTGAAAATATTGTAAAATGACCATTTGTTTCAATTAATTTGCACAAGGGTGTACATTTATCCCAGTTATTGGTTCTGAATTAATAAAATTTAATCTTAGATTATTACAGCTCGCTAGTTAAACTGTATGCAGATCTTTTACATTTGAAAATAAGCTATTATATTCTTACACACCAACTACATTTAATCACACAATCTATAGGTTATTATTATCAACCATAAGTTTAACTTGCAAAAACAAAAGGTTAAAGATCAAAGAAATTATAAAGCTATCCATAATATATCTATAAAAATATTCAGACAAAAACTTTGAGCTGACTTGCCTAGCAACAAGATTATAAGTCCAAATGCAAAGGATCTCTCCAGCCATGGATTTGTGATACTCAATAACTCTGACATAGATTCAGCAAATCCCATAACATGTAGAGCACAACTAACAGCCTAGAAAGGTCAAAAGCAGTAAAACCACAAACAGCTTTAAAGCATTCTGTGTAAAAAATAACAAAACTGATTACATGTGCAATTAGATATTTTTTTACCTAAAAATTTTTGACATGTCTCTTTTCTCTTAATAGGAATTTTTGAACATAGTTCACTTTATGCTTAGTATGTACAACATACAAAGTTCATTTTCTCTTCAAGGAAATTCTTTGTATACATACACACACACACAACTTGGAAAAACAGTATTATTCACATATTAAGTATCAATTTATATACTGAACTAACATGCTTATGATGAACCTCTGTTCATCAATAAGCGAGTTCTCTTCTGTATAGAGCTCCATTCATCATTAGCCCTTCCCTAGGATCAGAAAGCTACCTGAATGTACAACTAGTTAAAGAAAATATCCTACATATAAAAAGAGCTTATTCATTTATAAACAGAAGTCATGTCTCAATCATGCCAGTTCAAAATATAAATTGCTTCTTAAACTATAGAAAAAAATTTATGAGATCTGTTATACCTTCATACTATAAAAAACAAAAGTTTATATACTAGATGCAACATTAACTCAAGTGCAAATTCTTTACATATTTTCTTTTAACCTGTACATAATTTAATATTTGCAAATTGTTTTTACTGGGGTATTAATTTATTATTTATAAAATAAAGGCAATTTATGCACAAGTTTAACAACTTTTAATAAACCTTTAGTTACTCCAATTTTGTTCTTAGAAGCTAAAATTAAGTATCACAAATTAGACACACACACACATATACAATCTTACCTAACCTTTCGTTAAAGAGAACATGTAACATATAAATGGTACAGTGTTGTTACCTGCCCAAAGCAATATACAATACTGAAAGCACCACCAATCTGTGCCCCAAGAACATGAGACAGTAAGAAATGAACTCCACCACTCTCCACATGACATCTTTCACAAATTCCAATTCCTGCCATGACAGCCATTGTACAGATTGTCACAGTCACCATGATAACCAGCACAGAAAACCCAATGCCAGCATTTCCCTGGGAAATCAGATACTTAGGAATAAAAAAAATGTTCTCACAAAACATATTTTACTTTTCTTTTCTTTAGCTTAAACAGTTGTCTCATTATTGTATCAACTATACTACCTGTACAATTTCAAAGTTTTGTATTTTTGAAGACTTACATCTAACCTAGTTTAGTTAAAAGTATTACTATAGCAGTTTCTAGTATTCTAAATTTGCATGCTGGAAAAACTGCTACAATTGTGAATAATCATTTCATGTGAGAATTACTACATAAAAATGTACACTATTAAATTTCAGAAAATTATTCTTTCTGGAGTAAAATTCACCAACAAAATATATGGAAAAAATAAGTAAAAATATAACTACAGAAAAGGTATAAAACATAACGAAAATATTTAATTGGATTAAAATTGACCTCTCACAGGGAAATTAGTAACTTACAACAATCCATCCAGTTCTGAGAAAAACAATTACACCAAACAAGTTGATCATACATGATGTGAAGACACCATCCCAGGTTCCAAACAGAACTGGTTCAGATAAAAAGAAATTGGCCTTCCACCATGGCTTACTGTCAGAAATCTACAAATAAAGTAGGTTTGTTCAAAAGAATAAACATTATCTTTTGATGTTTTTAAGATCCAAGCTATTAAAGTATATGTAACAGTACTGTGCAAAAGTGTTAGGACAAAGTCAAAATTAGATTTCAGGATACTTTCAAAGAACAATGGAAGGTAACTTACAGATGAAACATCAAAAGTATTTTTAATCTTCATACTTAGTACAACAGAAACTTGGTAGAAGTGCTTGAATTCAGCAAACAGTTAATGTTTTGTGTATCCCTCTTTAGCTTTAATAACTGCAGACAGTCTTTCAGGCATTGTTGAGACATAGTTAATCACAGTGTGATTTGATATTTTACTCCAAATGTTTTTAATACACCCCTATAAAGTTTCTTTGGAAGTAATGTTTGACTTGTTAAATTTTTGATCTATCAAATCCAAGATTTGCTCAACTGGGTTGAGACTGGGCTTTTCTAGGGGACAGTGCATCACTTGAATGACTCCAGCAGCTTATCACTTAGCTAAGTAATTTCTGGATAGGTGGGATAAGCATTTGGGTTCATCTTCTCGATAACAGAATAATACACAAACTACTGGGTTTACCATGACAGATCAGTATCTTATGATACTTGCTTTGGTCCATTATTCCATTTATTTTGCAAATAAATATCCTGTTGCCTCAGCAGAAAATTACCCCTAAACCATTACACTGCTCTCCCTCCATGCTTCATGGTAGGTACCATGCACTGGGGTAAGTATCTTTCACGTTTCTTCCACTGGATGTACAACTTGTGCTTTGAACAAAATATTTCAAATTTGAATTTGTCTGTCCATTACATACTTTTACAATAACCAACGGTCCACTTTTAGTACTTTTTTTAGCAAATTTTAATCTCTTGACAGTATTTGGGGATCAATATTAAGGTATTTTAATTGCTATATGACTAAATATTCCATTATTATTGAGTCTTCTCAATACTGTAGATCTGGACAATTTTCTGTCATTTGGTACATGGTCGTTTAGCTAATGCTTGAAATCAGCAGCAGTCTTCCTTCTGTCTCGAAGGTTGCATAAACAAAGATATTTAACCTCAGTATCACTGAGTTTAGGTGTTTTGCCTCTTTCTTATTTTCAAATGTTTTAGGAGCATTTCAAGTCTGCAGCAATTTGTAAGAAAATCTAACCATTATCACGTAAAGCTTTTATGCAAACTCTTTGCTCTACTGACAGTTTGCTACACTTTTTGGGTCGTAGCATAACAACAAAACCTAATGTATACTGTGAAATACTGCTTTTCCCAAAGCTTTTGTGAAGTGCTATTAAATTGATTTCTTCTAGCATATACTGGCAACATATGCTAGATTCTTTCTGTATGGTTAATACTCTGCACAGGGTATTACAACAGTCATTTCAGACCTTAAATTTGATCAATGTGTTCATTCAAGCAGAACCCTTATGACATGCTCCTGGTAAAAGTGCATGGAAATTCTAAAGGGTATGTATTCTCACCCTGGCTCATTCAGTTGTCAACAGTTGAAATTTACATTCTATAATGGAATGGAAGAATTAGCTACATAAAATGGAGAGAATGACAAAATATTACTTTGTCCATGTACCTTTGCACAGTACAGCACATATACTGTTTAAATTAAAAATCCTTACCATTAGGAAACTAATAAAATATTCGGGTAACATGAAACTCATACCTGATCTTCATGAAAGAGTTCGTTTTGGTTAGATATCTCGCCATGAAGTAACTTCTCCCCTTGCTGAGTCTCAGCAGAAGTCTGAGAAGGTGCAACAGAATCAGACCTGAGACCATATCTTTCCCAATCCACTTGATAGTCACTAGATGGTTTTTCAAAACTTTCAGCCATGGCTCAATAATGTCTCACCATTGTAGAAAACAAAAGTAAAGAAAAAAGTCCAAGTCTAGTGATTTTTTGTTTCAAGGTGCTTCAGCTGAAGTCTCTGCCTGCAGTCTTTCATCCTGATTCTTGACAAATATAGAGAAAAATAAAAGAAATACATTTGCAGAGCCAAACTTTCCAGTAGTGATAGTTTATCATGGAAGAAATAAATGTTATGTACACCACATATACCGAAACTTTTATACAACATGCAAAATACTGATCACATATCAAAGCAGGATATACCTCACTAAACTTTTCATTTCCCCTTATATCACCATACTTACACATTTAATAATTTTGCTATTCATAATTATATATTCTTCCTTTAAGTTAGTTTCTTTAACAGTACAGGTCAGCCACTTTATTTGGACCTATATCTAATAATGGGTTGGGTAACTATTTACCTGAAAAATGGCACAGCATAGTATAAAATCCACTGCTGGAAAATATTCTTGGGTATTTTTTCCACATCCAGGAAATACTATATCAGAGATACCAACTATATCAAATGACAGAGTGTAATGATTGTAGAAAGAGCCCTTTATCATTTGCAGCTACTAGGCCTGACCAATGTCTCTTAGCTGTTTTTTTTATATTATTATAACTATTAATATTTATTACTGCTATATATTGCTCATTTTATTACTGTGTTTTGTGTATTTAATAAATAAATTTCAAAAAATTATTTTGAAATTATGTTTTTTATTCAGTTCAGAGTAACAAACATACTGGTAAAACAACATTTAACATGCACAAACAGTAAGCAGAAAAAGCCTTTGTGTAAGGACTAGTTTATATCATGTTTATAACACTGACACTTATTGTAATAGTTTTGCAGCTGTTGCAGCCTTTGCTTTCATGAGAAAGCCTCTGATGGTTGGGAGTTATAACAACATTGTCCATTTGACTGCATACACATCTTGTGTTATAATACTGCTCAAAACTGAGGTGCTCAAGTTTTGTCTGAACTTGCTTTTGTTTTTAGTCACTAAACTAAATATCCTTTCACTGTCAGCATTAGAATGGAAGATTGTAAGAATTCCAAGCATAAACCTACACAGAATGTCATACTTCTGGTTGCCATTTCCATCCTTAACTGTAGACAGTTGAACCCAAAATTTGTCAACATTCAACTGAAGAACAGTTTCTGAGAAAGTATCAATTTGATAGTTCAAATATTGCCCTTCCAACTTGTCAGTAGTGTTGTGCTCATGTGTATTGACAAGGACAGAATACCTGTCTGAAGTGTAGTGTAGAGAAATCTTTGCCGACTTTCAGTTTTGGATCAGCAACCTCTGCGTGAATCAAAAGTTCATCATTTAGAGGGAAATGTTTCATCATGTAATTTGTAGCTGCAATATACTATTTCTTGACACTGGTATAGAAGCTGATCAGGTCCAGGTCCTTTTCATATTTAACAATGTATTTCTCGGCAGCATTTCCAATAGAAATTGCTTCATCAGATTTGTGTAAGGATTCATTGTTGTAGTCAAGTTCAGTGATGTTGCCTTCAAGATATTCTGGCTTGATGTATCCGACAAGTATATTTTTAACTTGTGTAATCAGAGTTCTATGCATAATGTGTATGTAAGGTTCTTCTCTTTGCAATATCAAATTGGCTTGCTCAAATAGAGGAATTGCAGACTGAATAAAAAGACAAAATAACAAGTTCATTTTGTTGTCCAAGAAAACTGTTAACTTATCTAACTTGCTCTACACATAACTTTTCTTGATTACTTCCTTGCTGGCTTTCATTTTCTTCTCTTTTTTCATTGATTGTCTCTTCTTTAGTTCAAGGTCAGACTGCCTAAACATATATTATGTCAAATGTTTCTTTGTCTGTTTTTGGAGACTATTGTCTTGTGTCTGTGTGGCTGGGAGGGTGTCTTGACTGTTAAAGTCTTGTTGCACATTTAGATCCTTTTTAATCCAGTTTTTCCTTTTCACAGTGAAAATACTTCTTCAATGGTTTCCACATGTCCAATATTCTGTTGAGACACACCCCAAGTGATAGCCATCTTGTGTTAACAAGTTCTAGAATTTTTCTTGTTTCTTTGTCATACAATCCTTGGAACTCTTTGGAATGTTGTTTTCTGTTAGCACTTTTGTCCAGAAAATAGTAGATATCTATCAATATATATTGAAAACTGGGCAGGGCAGTTCTCTGGAAGCTTTCTGGACAGCAATATTCATGAGGTGACAGGCACAGCTCTTGAAGTAAATGCTAGGCTGTCATCTTGAGATGTGTCCCATCACACCTTTACCTATACCAGACATAACTGAGGCATTGTCTGAAGATAAACTAAGACAGTTTTCCCATGGAATTTTCCTCCTTGTCAGTTCATGGTCCAAAAGCTTGAAAATATTCTCTCATTAAAGCTTCTTTCCATTCCACCATTGTCAAAAGAGAACAAACAATATTTCCAAGCAAAGGGTCAAGATACCATACAACCACTGGATACAGTTTTGAGTCATCCGTGTCTGTGGATCCATCTGTGGCTAAACTGTAAATACTGTTAGTGAGTATGCTTGAAATCATTTTGTCATCTTCACAACCCAACATTTGTACAATGGCTGTAGTTTTGGTTCTAGCACAGCCATATTTTTTTTGCTATATCAGAGTCTGGGAACATTTTTCTGAATAGATGTCTTTCATGATTGGCTACAGCTAGGGGTAAATTATGAGCAATGACGAATTGCGTGAACATCACTTCTGCATTTATGGTTTCATATTCTGAATTCTTACTCATAAATGTCGTTATCTGCATTGTTTTTGTCTTCGCCTCAGCCTTTTGTTGGTGAGATGCCAATTGGGTATATCTGAAACAATCGTTTATCCTGCCATGAGCCACAGAAAAACTGATGTGACAAACTGTACAAAACGCATGACTGTCACTGACTTTTGATGCAATGACTGGATATTTTGCACTATACTCTTTCCTAAATTTTTGATTCACAGTTTTAGTCCTTTTAGATTTGCCAGAAACAAGACAATCTGGTCGAAGCCTGTTTTTTTCCATCTTGTGAACGATCTCATTGGCATTTCTATGTTACTTAGAAAACGAGAAATACCCATCTATGTTAGCACTGATTGGCTGACAAGCACTGATGACGTAACTATGGATTCCCCAACGTACCCAGTATGGAGAAGCACCACACAAACTATTGGTAGACATCGGACATACAAATATTTTTTATTATTTCAAGCATAAATATGACTATTGCAAGTAGCCATTTGGACTATGTCTTTTATTTATTATCAAAATTTATTTGTATCTCACTAGAAATTTTCTTTTCACCCCTTTCAAGCCCTGGAGGAACAATTTGTCACTTTATTGTATAGCCCTATATAATAATTTGGGAGTTGCAACAAGGTGTAATATTTGTCTGTATGAGCGTATAGTCGTAATGTATATACCAAAATCATAATGATTATGCTCAAGTCATAATGGTTGGCATCTCTGCTATATGCAATTTTTGAAGCCATCATCATGATGACTAAGACTATCAAATTCATCCAACAAGCATTCAACTGAAACCTCCCATGGGAGCATCACAACCTTGGAAGTAGCCATTCCCAAACTACATACGAAGCACCAGTGGGTGCACTTGAAGAAAAAAAACTTTAATAATCTGTGTCATTTGTTCCATTTTCAAAAAAAAAAAAGAAGCCCAGGGTGTCTCAGAAAAACATGCCTAAAACCATGACTCCACCAATGACCTAAACAGTTGGGATCATATAAGATAGGGGTTCAAGTGATTCATGTGGATTTCTTTAAATGCCTTCACCCATCTGTGAAGAAAAAAGTAAAGCACAACCACTAAACCCCATCATTTTTCACCAATCTTCATGAATCCCAATATCTGAAAACCCTTACAACACTTGAAGCATCTTTCATTCTTGTTCTTAACTGAAATTGGAGGTTTACACAATGATCTTCTTCTGCAAGTCTCCATCTATTGCAGTACTCTTAAAAGAGCATGGCTGGAGATAGATATGAATCTGTTGTTTGATGACAGGTGGATTCTATCCTGTCTAATTGTTCTTCTCTTCTTCTAATTACTAAATGGTTGTGATAAAAAAATCCCTCATACTGTAAACACTTTAATCACCTTTTTCCACTGCTAATAAACCTGAATGGCAGATATCTTGGAGCAGCCTAACAAGTGTCTTGGCCACTGTGATACCTGCTAGATACACATACATTATCAAGTCTCTTTTGAATGTTGCAGTATCTTTGCCTTTCTCCTATATCTGTTAAACACAGTTGTTCTAGTAATTTATAGAATCAAAGAGACCAACCACCAAGTAATCAATCTGGTTGCATTTGCAGTTCAGGTCAGGCCCAAGGCTTAAAGGTGCACAGATCTAAGTAAAGTGCTTAGCCATTGTAAATATACCATTTTTTATTATTTCACAGTTTACAAAAATTACTTTGTATTGTTAGCTCAGATTATGGATTTTGGACATCCTAACTATCTTAATCTGGCCAACTCTCAAAAGTGATTTACAACAAAAAATACCAAATGCTCATGAATCAGTATATGGTTTTATGATACTACAACATCCTACTTCAAAATAAAGCAAAGTTAGCTGAGTTATTCTTAGATTTAATGACATTTCAGGATGTTTCACAAATACACAATATTAGTCATTATTTACTAATTTAAAGTTCTGATCTATGTAGTCAGCATGCTTTAGTAAGAACTTACCATACCTGAAAATGTATTTCCAACAGATACTCACCTCACACAGAAAAGTTTATTTCTTCTTGAAATCATGTAATCTGCCAAAGACATTTGCAAGCCATTAGCCTTGTGAAAACTCCTACCTAATCTGATGTAAAACCATGTGAATTTACAGCAAAACCTATCACCAATAAGAAAGTAACATACCTCTATGTACAGTGACTACCTCTTCATTCGTGCTCATGTATTCTCATACTTTGATGAAAAATGTGTTCTGAAAAAGTAGGAAGGATTAGTGTAAATGTATTGGGAAATGAGTATAAGAAATACATTTTCAGATAAGAAAAATATTAACTTCTGAATAAAGTAGCTAGAATCCCATACTGGGATGTGAAAGGGTCAGTGCAAATATTACCTAGATGAGATTTCTGCAAAAACACCCAACAAAAACCCATGGCTTGTGGCATCCAATGACAAGGTTCCAAAGAGTCACCTATGGAACACTGCATGTTTTTATGCTAGGTGAGACATCTTTGCCTGTACAAGAAAATTAGGCAAAAAGCCATAACTGTAAAAAAGATGGGCATAATAGGTACACAGCCATCCAAGTTTTATCACACAAGCTGTCAGACAGCCAATGAATGTAGTGAGGTTTGGGTTCATTCAGACCATACCTTGTATGCTCACCTCCTATACCATCAGATTTGATGGATTAAAACCAGCTGTGAGAGAAGGACACTAGTGATAAGTATCTGTGTTCATCTATCTTTTGTCTGTTTCTACTGGTCCCATGCCAATTGTGGAAGAATGTTGTATAGAATCATATCTGTAAGGACACTCATATGAACTTCTATTATACCATCAGTCACTGCAGGGCCTTTGGCTACTGTGGGAGTAAGGTGTGAATGTGATATATTATTGGTGTTTAAAAGACTGTTCATCTCAACTTAACCAATTTTCTCTAATGAACTGTGCCAGCTGCAGAAGTGGGATGTATTTTGTTGTTTTCAGAATGAACAGACTAAAAAAGTAGCAGGAGGATTTATAAAATAAGGATATATAAGGATTAGCTTAATGAGTTATAACACAGATTCATTTGAAGACTATGATATATTACAGTAATGTGTGTGGGATAACCCACACAATACATTCCAGCTCCACTTCTCACTGTAAATAACCCAGTTGTTCTAGCCCCAGCAGTTAGGTTCCAAATGATTAGAATTCTCCATGTCTACCACCCCAGCAGCTGGGAAATGGTGACAAGGGTGTCTCCTGCTCCACTCAATGAGAGGGAAGAATTTGTATAATGGAGATCAAAAGAATATGCCCAGATTCCCATCAGCCCTTCAGCCTGGAAAGGTCTTTCAAAGAAGCCACTGTAATGGGTAACAGCAAAGTCCTGGTTTTAATAGCTGGTAAGAGTGAGCCAAAGAATTGGACAAACATTGCTCCACTGGAGCTGGCTTTTTCATGATAGTCCATGGAATGGATGGAGTCAGACAAGAAAAGTAACGTACATATAAAAATATCACAAGAAACCTCAAGTGGCCTTGCAGAATTTAATCTCATCTTACAGTGGGCACTTGCAAAGTTAAAGCAGATGGTAAGAGCACTTCGTTATTCTGGCTTGATGTGGATTTTAGCATTAGAGGCAACACTAACAGCCTAGAGAAATCCTAGTGATTTTGAAGTGAGAAAAAAAAATGTATATACTCACCTGTCAAAAGACATAAGGTGGATTAAAAAATGGATAGAAGCAGAAGTCTAAATCTACATGAAGATGAGACAACCAGTTGAAGTAGACAGTGGGTGATGAAAAGGTGTGGGATAACACATACCAGTCTGGAGAACAGCATCAAAAATTGGTGACAAAGAGTAGCTAAAGAATGTGGGAGGTGATGAATCTGATGGTGTATCTCAGATGGATGAGTAGACAGAGCTAACCTACAAAGGTAGAAAGAGAAAACCCCAACAGAGACAGATTACACAAAATTATAAAGTGATGATTGAAACTCCAAAAGGAAGAAGAGCATGACAAAAATAATGAATGGTCCAGACAGGACAGAGAAATATGTTTGTTACAGAATGAACATAGAGCAGAGGTATAATAAAAAAAGGGATATGGGTGAAAATGTGTGGCTACTGACCCTGGTTATGAAAGATTAAGGGGAAAAAAGACTAATCACGATAAAGGGGGTGGTAAGTGCAGTTTAAGAAAATTTGAAAAGAACTGTATGGAATAGACATCTGAAATCACACTGACCCCAAGAAAGTGGTAGCAGGACATGTGTCTAATGAGAGATGAAACATTAATCAAGTTGCTAAAGGTTTGTAGGGTCCCAGGTAAGAGTGCAGAGAACCACAGTGAGATTCTAATCAGCAAAAGAGAAAGGTGGTGGGAATCTGTAGATACAGAAGAAACAGAAGAGAGTGGTGAAGAACTTATCCTGCAGCAGTGAAATAGGTAGAAGGTGGTAGAAATGCTGTGATAGCACCAGAACAAACAAATTTGCTGTAGCATCAGCAAGTTCATTCCCATAAATACCAATGTGGCCTCGTATCCTGAAAAACTGGATAGAAAGAAATGATAAAGTGAAAAGGGCCAGTCAGTTTTGAATATCAACAAGAACAGGGTGAGAACTAACCTGAAGCAATTCCAGGCCCAGTAGAGAGCTAAACAAGTTGGTATAAATAGCAGAGTTCATGTGTTGCATAGCTTCTACGTGTTTCAGGGTGAGGGAAATAAAGTATAGTTCAGCAATGAACACAGAAGCTGTAGAGGGGATTCTGTGTGCAACCACTCAACTACAACAAACTATGGCAGAGACCACAGAATCATCTGATTTCAAACTATCCATAATAAATGGGAATAGAAGAAAGGTTTGAAAGATGTTCAGCAAATAGAAAATAACTTCCAATCAGGAGTATTTGTCTTCTGCAGATGACTTAAAAGTCACATTTAGTGATGATAATAAGCCAGGGTGGAATGGGCTGACCAGTGGATACAGCAATATCATCTAAGGACAGACCCAATTCATCTACCTGCACCTGGATTTGAAGGCCAAAAGAAACAGTGGCAGACTGCCTATTCTGAAAAAGCATATCCCAATGAGGAAGAAAAACAGCCCCAGTTTGGATGCTGTGGTATTTATCAAAGTTTAGAAGCATACAGTAAAGACAGTTGCAAACAGTGGAAGTATAGAGGAGGTTCATGAGACTCAGTGCACAAACACTAGACTGAAGAAGTGCAGAAAGCCCCTGATGTTGAACAGGGTCTAACATCTTCAAGTCCAGGGTCCTGGCAGAGCTATAGGTCAGAAACCTATAGTCCAATTTTAATCAAATTAGAGTGCAATAGATCTTTAGCACAGAACATCAATCTGCTCCCCAAGTGGAAGAGAGGATACGGAAACTGTTTAGCACTCTTGTACACTTTATGTGTAGCTGCTTGGTGTGTAGAATGAAAGTCTGATTACAGTCAAATATAAGCTCAAAGAACTTTGCCTCAGGAACCACAATTTCTTCAAGATGGAGCTCTGGATTGGGGTGAATACCCTGTTGGCAGCAGAAGAGTACATGAAAACAATTTTAGAGCAAGAAAAGGTAAAATCATTGCTGTGGTCCACTTCAATAAATGACTGAGGACAGTCTGTAGCTGCTGTTCAATAAATCTCATGCTCAATGACTGACACAAGATGTGGAAGTTGTAGACAGGACTGTTTACAACTGCAGAGAGGGAGGTGTACACTGATGGCAGTAATCTTTATAATGAAAAGTGTGACACTCAAGACACAGCCATGAGGGATTCCAAATTCCTGTGGGAAAGAATGGGAAAGTGTCAAACCCCCATGGGCTTGGAATCATCAGTCCATTAAAAATGTTTAATAAAAATAAGCAAATGGCTACACAAATCATATGAGTGGAGGTCTTGCAGGATGCCATATCACCACGCAGTACCATAAGCTTTTTCAAGGTAAAAAAAATAGAGAAGCAAGATATTGTTGCTTGATAAATGTTTCCCTCATTAATGTTCCAAGTTAAATCAGGTGATCCACAGTGGAGTGCTGTCATCAGAATCCACACTGATGGGTGAGAGGAGGTTGTTTGATTCAACAAACAAACAAAATCATTAACCATCCTCTGCAAGATCTTACAGAAAAAAACTTGTCAAAGCAAGTGGACAGTAGCTTGAAGGAATCTTGGGATCCTTCCAAGGCTTAGGGAATGGGAGGACAATAGCATGGTGCCAAGCATCAAGAAAAACATTCTCCTGCCAGATCTAGTTAAAAACAACCAGAAGAATAGCAAGAAAGACAGGAAAGAGGAATAGAACAGCAACTTGTAGTGAATATCATCAGGTCTGACTGATCTACTGCCTGACTGATGAAGAGCAAGCTTGAGTTTCAGTGTAAAGGGATGATTATACTCATAGAGACAATTACCCCAAAAGGAATGAAGTGATTGCTCTCTCCAAGTCTTGATGGCTAAAAAGGTGGGGGATGAGGCAGCGGTACTAGATGCATGACACAAGCTTTTGCTAACAGTACTGGTGATGCTCTGGGGATCAGATCAGCAACTTGACCTTCTTAATCTTCTCTCATATTACTTAGGAACTGGTGGGAGAAGAGATGGTAGTCATCAAAGAGGAAGATCAAAAGGAGGATGGAAGTATACTGCCCACTGACCTTCTTAATCTTCTCTCATATTACTTAGGAACTGGTGGTAGAAGAGATGGTAGTCATGAACTTAATCCACAGTTCCTTTTGTCTGAACCCCACATTAGCAGTAGAATGGAGTGCAGCAGCATATATCTGGCTTTGACGCTTGGTAAAGAATGTAATATCTTACCTGCCAAGCATGCTAGAAAGCAATTTGGTCCAAAAGAAATGTGAGGATGCTTAGTGGACAGCAAGTGGTCCAAAGCAAAAACAAGTAGAAAATGCATCTTCATAGATCTATAGCCAAAAGTCAGGCCATTATTCAGAGATACTGTCCATCCTGAAATACAAGCATCCTTAAACAGGTGAATGTCCAATTTGGGAAGAGGTGAAAAGACATCAGATAGTGGTGTTAGAATGGTCTAAATACCAAGAAAGATCATCCAGAAGAACAAGAGGTGGATTTGCAAGGAGTGTGGAACCTTAAAAAAGTACTATTGGTCTTGAAACTTCCACGACAGGGGACATGTGTGTGACTAAGTAAAGAGAAGTGTCCATGTCCCAGAAGCCTTGATCCCCAAAGGATAAAGTACCTCAAGTGCAGGAAAGTGAATGTGAAGTGAATAAAATGGTGACTAGACATTTCAAGTTCAGTGAATTAGAGAAATCTGAGTATAGCTGAGTCTAAGAGAATTACCAGATGAATGAGAAATAGCATGTGTGTGAGGATGGAACAGGAAACATTGATGAGCCACCTCAAATGAATGGATTCATGAAAAGGATGAGTTTGTTGGGAGAATTATGCCTGGTAACAGACAAGCAAGAGCTTGCCACCAACATAAATGTGAATTTCATCCCAGGATGTAAATAAGAAGACCCAAATAATGGGAATGAAGATGAAGGGGAACTGGTGCTACAAACAAAAGAGCAAAGACTTGGAAAACATGATTCAAGTAAATGAATCAGAAAATATTCATGAAAATAAACCAAATGGGTTGTGAAGAACAGCATCTGAAATACAGACCTTGGCCATCCATTGGCTGGTCTGAAATGACCAATGAAGAGAAAGAAATTAATCTTCTGAAAATGTGTGATAATGAAAATGACAAAGATGAGTTGATAACTGATGCCAGTTTCCAATTTTTTGAGAAACAGTAGAAAGATGGAAGTAAAAATCCAGGCAGCCAATGAACTATCTGGATGGGTGTTTTTCCAATAATTCTTACACTGCCCTTTAAGACAGAAGTAGGATCAGATGGTAGACAAAAATAAAATCAGATGGCAACAAGAAGAGAAGAGTTAAGATAGGGTGATTACTCCTGATAAGGTAGTAACATGGAAGTGGAGGATGTATGGGTCAGGGAGTGGGAGCAGGGCCAGAAAAAGATGCAGAAATGGTTTGTCAAGGTTGGGACAGTCAGATAAGGTAGTGACATGCAAGATACATCAAGTTAGGGAGGAAATACAAAGAAATTACAATAAGAAGGCTTATGCAAAAGCTACAGAATACAGAATAATTTAAAAACAATGGAGTAAGAGAAAATAGTGTACATACCTGAGAAATAAGGTAAAGTCAGAGGAAGTCTAAGGTTATTATTCATTGGTAATGCAGTTCCCAATGCAAACCTGCACGTAGAAAATGGTGCTCAAATTCGTTCTATTCAGTTTTAGGCTTAAAATAAGGGGAAGTTATTAGAAAGGACAGGAGCAGAGAGTTTCAGCTACACAACCGACTACACCAAGTGATGAAAGATGTCCGTTACGTCTACCATTGTTAAAGAATTACCAAAATAAATAGTATTAATTTGTTCCCTGTGAGGAGATTCGTCACTCATTAAAATGTGGATTCATGTTGAGTATAACTCCAATCAAGTGAAACTGAAAAAATTGCTATTTGTAGCGAATTCGAGACACATCAATACTCTACAGTGCCGATGAAAAGAATGACAATACGTTATCACAATTGTTGAGAGAATCACTATGCATTGAAATGCGACGCATTCCTATTGGTGGAGAATTTTACAACAGAATGACGTCTTCACGCAGTGGCGCAAATTCACTTGGTTTCACTTGAGATTAAGAGTTTCCTGAAAGTTAGTGCCTTGAAATTCTCTGACAAATTGGGCAAACTTAAGAGGAAAGAAGATAATCTCTAAGAAATGAGTATTTATTTCGAAAATTATTTATAAATATTCAGGAAATATAAATATATCTTAGTTATGTTAATTATGGCCTTTCTGATCTAATTATATTAAACTGTCACAGTTTTATAGGGCACTTCAATGTACTTCAGTAATAAATCTTGGGGTTGTAATGCTAAAATTTGGGTTTCATTACTCGCAGTAGGCACAGCAGATAGCTCACGGTGCATCTTTACAAAACAAGCAAATAAAACAACTATAAACCTAATCAGGATAACATACAAATTAAGGTTGCCAGCTTTCTTCTATTTCCTGTATTTCTCCTCTGTTGTATTGTCAAAGGGCAACTAAGGTCCTTAATAAAAGAATAAACAAATAAGCACTAAGTGCTATTATTTATACTTACAATCATCGTCATAAAAGAAATGTAAGGACGATTAAGTCCAACTTAAAAACACACATAGTCTACTCTAAGGAAAAACTAATAATAGTATATACAAACACTGAAGATTAGCCTGTTTGAGGTTGCTGGTAAAACAAGAACATAAGATGTATATTTTTTCAATGATAAGAACATAAGATGTATATTTTTTCAATGATAAGAACATAAGATGTATATTTTTTCAATGATAAGAACATAAGATGTATATTTTTTTCAATGGCAAGATGTTCAAAAATATTTAACCAATACCACTTTATAATTCAAAAGGTTTATAAAAAAATATTTAAATGAAGTAATTTTTAGAACAGAAGTAATTAGGACGTGATACACTAAATTTACCAAATATTCAATATGGTCTAACTAGAATAAAAACTAATCTAAAAAGAAAATGAAATGATGAATGTGTATTAAAATTAATGTGTGTCTAACAGAAAAACTTTCATGCAATCATAACATGCCGCTAAAAAACAAAAGCGCCTAAATACGCGGCGTAATTAATCATCGACCTGAACATCGACAGGTTTCCGTATTACTTTGTAAAAAACAATCCCAAAAGTAACAAGAGGAATACACGTCGATTTAATTAGTTTTGGTAATTCGTGTACAGGTGATTAGTCAATGTTATCATGTAGAAAAAACATCAGTAAACTTTACAGGTCTTACACTTTTCGCTCCTTTTCATACATTTTGTGTGCTGTATTCATGTTTCACATACTAAAATACATTTACATCACGAAAACTGGGACAAAACAACGTGAAGAAAATACTAGTTCCTAGCATAAACAGCCCCATGGCAGTGACGCACTTGCGTATAACACACAGTATAGTATCTTTTCTCATGAATTACGCGTTTGTTAAGCATGATGTAATATTCTATTACAATACTGTTTATTTCATTAAGTTAAGACAATTTTGTGTGTGTATCTGTTTTAATTCAAAAATACTATTGTTTATTATACTAGCTTTAACTCCAGTCTTTCAGTTTCAACCGACATTTGATGAAATGTAGCATGAACTGGCTTATTACTAGATACGATAAAAAAGATCAAGCAATGTTTCGACTGACGAGTCATGTAACAGTTACTTGTATTATATAGGAACGAAATGCAACGTTCATGTTTTAGTCTAACTCGATATACACCGCTGTATGAAGGATTCCCTCGTTACATATTAAGCTCAAATTTTATTATAAAAATATCTAGTTTTTTTTCTAGTTTCAAATATTTTAGGGTTTATTAATTTTCATGGTTTGTCACAAAATACCCAGTAACAGTTTAATGACACTGTAAAATATTAAATAGCAAGTAGTTAAGATATTCAAGTATTATTTGTTTACGTTGTCATTTACGTATATCAATATTTAATGCCCAAATATTTTTATCTGAAGAGTAAGTTTTCTGCATCCATCAAATTACCCAAATGAATATGGTTTAAATATCCATCTTATACCTTAACCACACAAGTGTTTAACTGACTAACGTACAATAAACACGTGCTGCCATTTCATGGTATACCAACAGATCCAAATCGCGCGCTTTTACATCACGTGCTGCTGTGAATATTCAGATTCGCAGACTAGTTACGTTATCATTTAGCCACACCTAGCCTATGAAACTAAATGTACCAAGACTGTTTATAAAACCTCAGTTCCACAATAGTAATAACATACTACACAACTCATATATCAATTATTTTAAAGTTATACCACAGATATTTATAAATCTACCGAAACTATTGAATAATTTTGAGTTGTTAATTTTTAAGAGATTACATGTAACTCTCAAACAGCTATTTTTATTTTACCTTAACAATAGATCTTCGTATGAAGCTATAATATGTTCTATTCAGTCTTCTTATTGGTTGTTCCTACAAGGTAACAAATCGTTTCTTATATTTCAACTCTTCTGCCTTATGAATATTGCTTATCAAACCTTGCCACTCTGGTCACAGTTGTCTGGCCGTTAGCAGCCGTTAATCGCTCTATTCAAGCTTTAACACAATGAAAACAACTTTATTAGGAAGTCATTCTGGACCACTCATTCTTCTGTATTCCAATCCTATTATTATTACTATATTTTCCTTCAATAATACTCACTGTTCATCGTCACCAATTAAATCGTTTTGCGCCGTGAAAGTTTCTTTTCTGCCTTTTAGCACCATCGGAAATTATTATCCGACCTCTTTTACCACTTGCTTTCTGTGAAACTGGTATCCACATCTGTTACACTGGTATCATGTCGAGCATGTTGCTATATTTACACTTCCAAGAGAAGGCTTTGAACCTGATGCTACTTACATCAAGGTATGTACAAATCTGTTAATTGTCCTAACAGTT
Source organism: Tachypleus tridentatus (assembly GCF_004210375.1). Taxonomy (NCBI): domain Eukaryota; kingdom Metazoa; phylum Arthropoda; class Merostomata; order Xiphosura; family Limulidae; genus Tachypleus; species Tachypleus tridentatus. The sequence continues at coordinate 116,315,251 of NC_134832.1, read as the reverse complement.
ACCGATGATTACTTAGCGAGAATCTTTACAGATATTGTATTATAAGAACACTATAACATCAGGTAAAGTTCAATATAAAGTATCTACATTTACCAAAAAATAAAATCATTTTTAAATCCTAAAGCTCTTTTCACTTTTTGTTGGTTGAAACAGCGACAATATTCTGTAATATTTGACGACATGCCGAATGTGTGCCGTACGTGACCTTGTTGACTCAAAGCAGGGGTATTCCTGTTTGTTTTTTCTTTTTGTTCGTTCGTATAAATGTTATTTTGCAAGTTAAGATGTCGGAAGAATGTTTTTGAAACTCAGTATATTATCGTTATTAAATGTCGGCACTGTTTAGTTGACGTAGTACCTATACCAACAGGTAACCCTTCCTGTGTGCGATTCTTATCTTTAATATGATACGGATATCAACCCAGTGACATTTCGATCACCTTTCACTGTGAATTATAGCTTGTTCTGTGGTGAAACAGTATCTAATCTCTGCCTAAATCTATAGTACGTAGTTGATGCATTGAAATGAATTGCAAAAAAAAAAGAAAAAGGAAACGTTATAAGCGCATATATTGCATTCTAAAACTGCGTTTCACTCTTTTACCAATTGAAATGTAAACGAAGGTGTTTCTATGTAATATAATGTCTGTGCTGTTTGTTTTGTTGGGATTTTCCTAGGTGATATTAAATTGTATGTTAACTGATTGGAAATCAACAAAGATTTTTTTTTTTACAAACCGAAGAACTGAAGACCTTACAGTATAACATCAGATTAACTCGTGAAGATATACCAGACACAAAACTAAACACTTATTTCCAAACAAATAGCAACAACATTTATTATACAACACCGTACATATTTCCTATACAAAAGTAAATCACATGTAGTGATTGGGTGTTTCGTCCTTTGTTTTAAAATTCATACAAATGCCAAGTATTAGGCATAAATCAAGTTAAACGTGGTCTCTTTGTGTTAGGTACGTCGGACATGAATAACGTAAGGTCAATGATTACATATCTTTTTATTGGCCATTCACACAGTGTGCCATGTTATTATGTAAAGAAAACCACCTGTTTGATAAACAAAATATAACACTGATAATATTAAATGTATGTACCCCTGACGTCACTATTTGGGCCTCAGCCCATCTGTAATGCAGTGCGTCGCTTTTATTCCTTCTTAAATACAAAAATTGTTGATACAACTTATTTTTCATTGTCAACAGTCATCAATCTTCCGATTAACTTGGTAGATTGCAAAACACCAGCGCTTCCCGGTACCAACTTATAATGTGAACCACTTAACGAAATACTGATGAGTAAAATATACAAATGCCTAAAACAAACAACATTATTTAGTTTTATTTAATAAATTTAAAAGCTTTATTCTTGGTACAGTTTATAGTGAGAACCTGAAAAAACTAAAATGAAAGAAGTCCAAATTAACGATGAATCGGGAAAGGCAATACCGACAGTGAACACAAGTAGGAATGCAAGCTCGTAAGTAACACAAGAACTGCGTCACTATACACCTTGTATCAACATACCTGCATAAAAAGAGTAGAGATGCGATAAAATGGGACTCCAAATGGAAATGTTTTTACTGCAATCGTTTGTGACCATATGGTAGTTCCCACTTCTTCGAAGACAGCCTACACTGCAGAGCAAGCACGCAGAGAATCACGTAAACACCTGGATAGTCACTACAGATGAGCACATGATGACCAATAGTCGTTATGTTACAGTGTTAGGTTTCGTCATGCGCACAGCGCCCACTCAATTTGCTCTTCACACACTATGAAGTCTGGTTCCATGAAACGAATATAATTTTTAAATTAAAGCAACGCACGTACTCGTAAAGCAGGGGCTATAAACTGTTGCTTAGTTTAATAACGTCAGCACTACATATGATGTACAGATGGATTGTAACGTAATCAAGGTGCTTTTTAATTCTCCGAGTAATTATTTTTAATACAGTTAGGTATAATCTTAAAAATATTAAAATGAATATACATAAGCTGTTCAACTATGTTTTCCTAATTTAACTGCTATGTATTTCAAACAACAACCGAGTGGTATATGAAATCTCGGTGTTTATCTATATTACGAGTCAGTAGAACTTCTTTCTTTGGTTACTAACACGCTTAAGATCATTTTACAATAATAATAATAATTAAATTTAAATACGTAGTATATCAACGAGCACTTCCCAACAACCTCTTCCCCTTTGTATTTTAACCCTGCGTAAATTGGTTTAGTTTGTAATTAACCATGAAACTACACAATGGGCCATCTGCGCTATCCCAACCACGAGTATCGAAACCCGGTTTCTAGCATTGTAGGTCTAAAGACATAGCGCTGTGACACTGGACACCTCTCAAAAATGCCTTTTCACAGGCAACTTGATACGCATAGTGTTATCAACCATTTTGAAGCATTTACGTGTTACTAATATAATCTTAAATTTTACTTCAGAATCAATAACATTATTTTATTAACAGACTGTCTGGAATAATAAATATATTAACTCAGGCAAACTGGTTACTGTTGCAGATTTACTACTCAAATTTATAAAGTACTAAAAAGAAGGAAAAATCGCAGCAGAGTTTTAATAAATCAACGATACACGAAATTCAGTCATTTATAGTGCATCAAGACGGATTGCTGAATGTTTTTGTAAGAGTGCTTAACAAAATCCAGTGTTTTACTTATAGTACATCAAGACTGATTGCTGAATGTTTCTATAAGAGTGCTTAACAAAATCCAGTGTTTTACTTATAGTACATCAAGACTGATGGCTGAATGTTTCTACAAGACTGCTTAACAAAATCCAGTGTTTTAATTGTGACACTCATTTAAAGTTGTATGGGATACCCAGGCTGGGCTATCAGGAAATGGTGATAATTAATGTTAACGTCTATGAAAGCTATATGCACAGATCAAGATATACATGTATACTTATCAATGAACACAGGCAACTAAACATGTTCAAACTTTATTACTTATATTGTTTCAATGTCACTTAAATGTGTTACGTGTTAATTGGAAACAAAACTTAAATGGTTGAAGTACCACTTTAAAATATGAAGGTTTTATTAGCCCACAAACTTTACTTTCAGGCTGACAAAAAGATTTGAGAGAGATGGAAAGCTTGGTTGGTGAAGCCTTATATTTTAGCGTGGAACTTCAGGCTCTAAGTTTCTTTTCATATTAATCACTAGGTAGAGTACACATTTCATAGACAAAAGTTATGTAAGTTCATGATTAATGAAAGGTGTTCTTAGGATATGAAAAATTTGCTTCTCTTAGATTTAATTATAATAAAAAAACGACAAAAAACGCCCATACAAACTGCAAAACACAATGTGAAACCGCATATTTGCATGCATCTCCACAAGGACCCAACAAATCTTCAAACAAATTTGAAGATCCATCAACAGGGGGCGAAATAGTGGTAAAAAAAACGCTTCTAAAAACACAACTGAAAATTTATGTGTATCTCCTCATGGACCCAATGAACCTTCTTATCAAATTTGGTAAAGATCCATTCACACCCTGCGATGTAATAACACAGACATACAACAAAAAGTACTATTATATGTACATGGATGGCGCAGATAGCCCAATAAATGCAAAATAACCATTATATAGATAATGAGAAAAACGCACTGCCTTTTAACATTATAGGGACGCTGCTGTTTCGTTTATTGTTAAAACAATTAGCGTGTTGTCCGCTCGGCTACACTTGTACCATCTGGTCTCCACAATGCCGTTAGAAACAATGCCAAATTTCTTGATCAAGAGTTAATAATAAAATATTTATAGTTCGGAGGTTTCTGTTTTCTTCAAATTTTTCTTACTTTGTTGATAATTAACACAAATATAAGGCTCGCGTAATTCTAATACTCTGACAGCTAGCTTTCAGCGTTTAAACCGTAATTTTCAGTATTAAACTATTTTGTTAATACTCTGGTAATTATGGTCAACTTCAAAAAAAAAAGTTCATTTACTTATTTACAGTCTTGTCAGGAAGAGATGAGTGGTGGGTTTGTCTCCATTCTTTCATTAAGTATCAAACAGTGTTACGTATTATAGTTTGTCTCAGACGAGTCTCTAATTAATGTTACGTATTAGGTTGTCCAGAAATAAATGCCGTTTTTGAATTGCGAAGTGTGGAAAAGTATAAACCAGTTCTGTAAAACATGTTTTAATTAAAGTAAGCACCATTTGCTTCAGCACACTTTTGCCAACCTGTAGCTATGCTACTTATGTCCCTGCTGTGGAAATCAGAGTTTCTACAGTCAATGAACTGTCTGAAAGCTTCTTCTTTGCGTTTATTGTTCAAAAAAGTTGTCATAGTGCTTGAAAAAATGAAAATCTGTAGGGCAAAGGTCTGGGGAATAAGATGGATGGAGCAGAACCTCGATTCCCAATTCATTCAATTTTTAAGCGTCATTCTTGGCAGGTCTCATAACGCTAATTTTGTTGACCTTCAGTCAACTCATGCGGAACCCACTTTATGCTACTTTTTCCTCTTTACAATCGCACTCAGGTGGTTGGCAATGCTTGATTTGCTTACGCCTAGCTTTTCTGCAAGCTCACGTACTGTTGTGCGAGGGTCTTTCTCAACTGTTTCCCTTAATGTGTTTTCATCTAAGGATGGCTTCCTTCCACGATCTTAAATTTAGAAGTTAATTGAATGTCGATATGTGTCAACTTGTATGATTATTTGCCTACAAGATTGATATACAATTTTCTTTCTTAACACAAATATATTTAATATAAAAACAATACAATTTATAATACTAGTTATTACAAATGATGACCTATATACAAAAGTTTTACAAACTAACAAACAATACTGAGACTTCTATCTGGTCTGGAACTGAATCTTTTACCGAAGGTTCACGATGAGCGAATTAATTCTATGTTGTAAACAGGCACACTTCACTTGACGGGAAGATAGCTAGCTTCTTCATACGTTTCTTTCCAGACGAAAATATTTGAAGTCCTCATAGAAATACTAACGTCCGAAATTAATTCAGTGAAGTTAAACGGTTTGTAAAGTTCGAAATCTATAAACGTTCCTGATCAAATATCTGTAGTTTTCCAATTAATAAGCATTTATCACAGTAATAGCTTCCGAGGTTAATAGTTTATTGACTGTAGAAAACAAAGAATATTATTCTGACTTTTGGCACGTCGATTTGTAAACTTCAGGGGTGAGGTTCTCGAAAGTTCAGTTAGTAGAAATATTCGAAGTTACGCTAATGCTTTCGTAAAATATGTATCGGTGATTCTTACACTCGAGAATCTTTACAAATTAAAAGACAGGCGGGACTTTCCCAATGTACATTTAATAATATAAATTACATACAATTCTAAATATATACTTAACTATAACAAACATCGATAATAAAAATATATGTTAGTAAATCCGTTACAACAGTCTCCATAAATGACAGTATGAACTGAACATAGCCTCAATACACAACGACAAAAGGAACAAAAGGTGAATACAGTTAAAACGCAAGCTTTAATCAAGGCTGGTGGTAACATTAGACAAACCAAGCATTTGCCTGGGGCGCAAATATCAGCTGGCTAGAAAAATCAGTTGTCAGTTTTCACACAAAAAATAATAGTTTCCATAGAGAATCCGAGTTCACTTTGTGCCACTTATCTACGTTGGCAAAGTATGGTGGTTTTTATCTTTAACTAAAGCAAACCAACAGTTAAAAAACAAAAAAAAAACTTTCGCTTTTCAGGAAAACAAGAACGCAAAACTTTGAAGTACACTGGAAAGCTTTTTCTCTGCCACGTTCATTTCTGAGGCGACTGGTAGTACCAATGGTTTCATTAGCCTCATGTTTGCTTTGGTTCACTTTCGAGACAGAGGTGCTGAAGCCAAGAAAGTATAGCTGCTCCCGCTGCCCTTTTCAGAAATACGATTTTATTTGTTATTTATATTTATTTTTTTCCATTAACTTGGTGTAGGATATTCGTAGCCTTAGAAAATTTAGATTATGGTCAATACATTGTATAATGATAAACAGTAGAACGACAGTAACAATGAACGTATGTGCGCGTACGGTAACAAACATCTCATTCTCGAATGTTTCAATATATAATTGTGATTAACGTCTGTTAATCTGAAAACAACAAAATTTGACTAGAGACGTTGTAGATTTCGAACATTATAAACAGTTCAACTTTAGTAAATTATCTACAGCCGTTGGTATTTCTACGAGGGTATTAAATATCTCCTTCGGTACAAAGTCAATGATGTGAAGCCAATCAAATTAGCTATAGTGAGGTGTGACAATATTAACTCCATTAATTTGCTAGTCGTGGGCCTGGATCGTCGATAAAATATTCAGTTCTAGACTGGGTATAAGCATCAGTATTGTCTGCAAGTTTGTATATAAGCCATCATTTGTAATAAGTACCAGTAATAACCGTTATTATAAATTGTATATTAAAATATACTTGTGTTAAAATAGAAAATTATGTGGATCAACCTTGGCAAATACCATAAATGATACATATTAACATTTAATTAACTTCAAAATCCAAATTTTCGGTTATTTGAAATAGTATTATGTAATATAAATAATAAATCGGAGACGTCAGAAATAAATTATAATACGTAACAATATGACCTAATGACATCTCACTAAACAGTACTTGCAAAGCTCTATTCAGTTCTCACATAACCGACCAGAAATGACCTTTAACTATATCAAGTCATTTGCTTACATTATTTTCGTTGTACTTAACTCTTTTGTTTTCATAATGTTACAAAAACTATAAATAACTTAGTATTAATCATACTTGAAGATCAATGTTTTGTTGAAACGTGGTGTGTTTCACCAAGAATAAAACTTTTCCTTATTATAAAATCATTGCGTGTCTCCCTACTGATGATATCATCAGGTAGAAAAGACAGCATAAACTTTTAGTGAACAGCCCGTCAATTAATTTTCTATAAATATATTGTAACAGCTGGTTTAGTTATCCCAAATGTGTTTGCTGAGTGCTGGTTCGGCCGAAAACTGAACAACGATAAGCACAAGTCAGGTCTGTATGATACCCAGATTTAGCATTGGTTATAATTCAAGCAACCCCGTTGTACACTGTAGTGTACTAAAATATTTAGAAAATACTGAGTTGCATAACCCTTCATTGTCACGAAATCTAGTTTCTTGTCGTAGATGCCGGATACAGTAGTGAACACTGTTGAGAACAACTGAAATATATTAATCTTTGGGTAGTTTAACTCAGTTCTAATCCTCATTACTTACAAAAAGCTATTTTCTATCCCTCAATTTCATTAGCAAACAAATTAACAGTGTAGAGGATAAGCTTACACCGTAATCTACAAAACTGTATTATGGTTTCTCTGATGATTTCCTGAATTTCAAATAACAAATACATACGTTTTGATAAAGATATTTTCATAGGTCTTCACATTTTGTTCCAACTTAAAATGAAGACCACAGAAACATATTTTCTTCTTCCAAACAATCATTTCTGTGTGGGGAGGTACAAATATTAGTTCAAACTAATTCCTGTATAGTTGGTAAGGTTAAGTAAAGTGCTCCAGCAGCTTATTTTTGCATCTGGGGCCTCAGGGGTTATTATAAATCTTATTTTTATATCAGTTTATTAACATAATAAACATCTCTGGGTTGATGGCTGCACATAGATCTAACATTTCTGGAGATTAAATAACAATGGAAATATTTTGTAAGGTAGTAAAAATCTATTAAATTGTAATCTCGTTTACATACTCTTGTACATCCACACAATTAAATATCCATATTGGATGGTTCTACTGTGATTTTAATGGGTTTATTAACTGCAAGCTCATGTCAGTGCAGCCATGATTTAATGTTTTACTAACTGCAAGCTTGTAGTTGTAACAAAAGAGCAAAAATGTAGGGGAAATCATTATTGTTTTAATCTAATTTTAGGAAGTTATTTCTACACACTACTTACAATTACAAATAATACCATACATATTACTTTAAACATTTCTATTTTAATTTGTTTATGGGAGAAAGGTGTAAATATCATAAAAGAAATTTTTAAAAACTTTTTTTAAATATCTGAATGACCTTTTATGGACAATGTCAAATATTTTTCATATGATAGTTACTTTTACAATTTAATTAGAAAAATTGTAGTGCTAAACCACAATTTACAATTAGCTGAAGCACAAATTCCAGTGGTTACACAAGTAGAATTTACCTACTAATTACACCCTGCAAAGTTTTAAAATAAAAAGCACTGAGCATACTTCAAATACATTGTGCAGCCTTGCTATTGCAAGATAAAGTTTAAATAAATACTATTTCAATACAGTGTTACACAAATATTATTAAATACTTTCGGTGTTTTATATTAATTGAAAGTTCACCTTAAACAAAAACATATTCAAAGGAAAGTTTGCAATCAAAACTTTCGTTAATTATTCTAAGGTTGTTTAGTTTTATTTAGCTCTACTGTTCAAAGAAACAGCAACTAGACAATGATCAACAACAGGCTGGTACAAGTTTCAAAATCAAATTTTTTGACAAATCAATAGTTAAGTTGTTGTTTTTTTATATTACCCTGTCTTTACTTTTCACGTTTTAAGTTTTTATGAACAGATATCAAAACATAGCATTCTGAGCCCATCCTACATGTATACTCAGCTGAAGGCCAATCAAAAGCTGGACTAAGTTGGTTTTTTTTCAATAAAACCAATACATTTATAAAAATATGCTTTTTGTACATTTCTGTAAGAAAAGTTTGTTAATTTACACTTTTCATAATCAAGTCTAACACTAAGAATGTCCTAATTTTCAATGCCCATTTGATGATAAAAGGAAGCTTTTATCTATGCATTCTACAGATCAGTTTATCCTAATATATACTAAAATAATTTCAACTTTTCATGCATACTTTTGTCTCTAACACATTTTGGATTGAGTCAAGCTCAACTGGCACTCATGAGCCTACACAAAGCCAGTCAATCGTTGTTGCTTCACTCTCTTCTGACACCAACACAACAGTAGGATGATCACCAGGACTGTATATACATGTTAACAGTTTTCTTACTTTTCCACAGAAGCAAGGAGACACTAAGTTTTATAGGTGTGTTGAATGAAACATTCATAAATGCACAATTATATGAGGCACTATCATGAATTTCTTTGACAAAAGCAATAAGTATCAAGCTCAAAGGAAAAAAGTAAAAAAATATTGTGTTCAGAGATATTTTATGCAGGAAGAATTAATATAAATGATTTAAAAACATACATTCTTTATTATGAAACAGTGAAATGACTGAAATGAGTTAAGGAGTCTAATTATCCATTACAATTAGTTAGGATTGATGCAACTAACTAGACTTCAATTTACCAACTTACTTGAAAACTACTGACTAGCAGTGGGGTTCTCCCATATTGGCTGTTAAAATACTGTAAAGGATTGATAGGAAAAATGTGTGAAAGTATTCATTATCTATGTAAAACACATACAAAACTGCAAGAATAATTAGTGTAATTGTCACATTAATTGTATGTTGTTTACCTTTCTTGTGATGTGTGCCTTCATAACCAAGACCAGTTTGACTTTTTAAATAAATAAAGTAGCCTCCTTTACTCTTATTTTACCTTTGTTTCACACTGTCAATTATTTCCACTGTTACTTAAGATATGAAGCAATTTTTTCAAATTGAATCAAACAATATTGTCAGTAAATATTTTTAACAAGAACTTGCAAGATACAATCCAACATCAAGAAATAGCTTAAACTTGTCAGCTTTCATAACTATGCAGTTCTGAGATAAAACTCAAATTAGTGTATTATTAAAACAAGTACCAATCACCTTATTACATTCATAACAAGAGTATTGTAACTTTCCTTGTTAAGTCTTTTTTGTTGTTGTTTAACTTTCTAGAGGCTAAGCAGGTTTACTTTTTGCCTTTTGCAGAAGATTTTAAGATTGTTAATTCCTGTAGCCCGATCTGTGTCTTTGTTAAAAGTCAGAGATTTGTTACAAGTGTCAGTATTAAACATACTATATTAAGATTTAGAAATCTTGGTTACTTTCTATTTCATTTAAAATTGTTATATTTTTAAGAAAAGTTCACATATTTTATTTTCATATTCTTATTTGGTATGTACATAAATCATAGGTTTTGGCTGCACAACAACAAAATCACTGCTACTAAGTTATTACAGTTTAAACAGCAACATGTGTCATCATAAATTTGTCAAAGTCAAATAACATAAGAAGCTTATGTTTTCCATTGGTCAAGACACATAGTTAAGACAATCAGAATAAAATAAAACATATTACATCAGGTTACATTTTTCAAAGAAATTTATTTTCTTTACAGCCAACAGCTAGTTTATATGTTCCCTAATTAAGGTATACGTTATTACTGGCTTGTTAATACATTAATAGTATTGGTTATGCTATTAGTATTAATATACAAAATGTGATTATTTTATTAGTAAATTTTTAATGTATGTATTTAGAATTAACCTAAATATCCTAAGCTGACTAAACCTTGAGATGTTATTCAGTTTACGGCTAAATATTTAAAAAACAACTTACAAATGAAAACTGTTCTGTTTTATCTCACAATTAATAAACATTATATTTAGACAAATTATGAAAACTAAATGCCAATTTTATTTTCTTCTTACATAAGCCATGATAAAAAAGTGTCTTAGTAATACTAATAATACAGTAGCTACCTTTTCAATTAATCATTTAAATTGTAAAACTAAATAAGTTATGGAATCAGGCTTACTGACTGAAAAATTAAAAACTTATTACCCAGTACTTGAGTTTTTGACACACTATATAAAGTTAGGGGCCACAAAAGAACGTATGAAATTACTAAATAGTAACATCAACCATTTCCCTTATTCACTTCATGCTCCAAATAAACAATATATTTTGCTTCAGCCTTGTATTAATGATACTGTTTTAAAACTTGTCCCAAAACTCATAAGAGAATAAGGTATTTGCTCCATTATATAAGCAGTCTAAGTTCACTTGTATTAAAAATAAATACTACAAATAAACACGCTCCAAATACTGTTTTGTAAATGATACTGTTTTAAAACTTGTCCCAAAACTCAATCTTTCTTCTTCAAGAGAATAAGGTATTCATAATACTGATATTGTATTTGTACAATCCATTATATAAGCAGTCTAAGTTCACTTCTATTTTGTTTCTAAGTCAATAAATTCATAAAAATAAATACTACAAATGCGTATAACATCCACTCCTAACAAGAATAAATATGACCCGAAATACTAAAAACATAAACACAACAATAACAGAAAAAAAAAAAAAAAGACTTACCGTTACCGCACATCCTTAGCCATCCAAATTTGCATCAAATGTGAATAATACTATACACTACACTTAATTATCGCACCATTTTGACACTTTACTACTATTTAGTGCCATCTGTGAAATTTTACTATTTTCACCATGGTATATGAATAAGACGGGTTCCCTGTCGGAAGTACAAAATTTTCATTGTGTTTCCAGTTTAAATTATTTTTGTAAAATTTACCTACAATACTTATTCGTTATTGACAGTATTACAAAAACTTTCTTTATTCATCAATTCATTATCTACTAATGAAATTAAGGAAATTTGTGGATTGAATAAAACAGTGCTACACAGTAACAATTCAGTAAGGTAATCATATACTAAGGATAAAATATACAATTTATGATTAAAACTATTGTGCACGAATCAAAGCCTAATGTATCAAAACAAATACATGTATATTGTTGTTTAACTTGCTCGATAAATTCATAAAAAGCGATCTATCAGATATTCTACGTCTCTTACATAATTAAAAAATGAAATTAACTTCGCACAATCAAGAAGTATACCTTCAGTCAGGTTTTTAGGTATTTTTTTTTATAAATGCAATGCAAGAAACAATGGAACAAACAAGATAAATAACTAGTTGCTAGCTAATACGTTTTATGATAATTTACCATAATTATGGGCTATTTGATCGCATCAGTTCAAAATGTACAATGTTAAACTGCATATGGAAATTTGTTTGAAAATATTGTGAGTGTATTTATGGTTTCTTTGTAACTAAACTCTGTATATATAAGGCATAACAATGAGCAAATATATTCCTAAACTAAGGCAAAAGCACCACTATCACGAAGCGTAAAAAAAATCACTAGTAGAGAAGCAGCATTTTTCAAATAAAAATACAAGTATAAAAATCGCTTTAAATAGGCCTTTGTGTCTCTTAAAGTAATTATTCTATGAATATGTAAATTACAAATTAATATTATACGTGTTAATTGTTTTACTTCTTCACTTTATACATAATATAGGGGTTGGTTCCATGAAGATACCGATTGTATAGAATAAAACATTGAGCATCTTCATGTTAGTGATGTTATGCTCATCCATTATTGGCTGGTAATTCCTGTATTTTAGCTTTTTAAAGGTGAATTTTACAGGAAAAAGAAAACTTTGCAGTCAAAAGGACTACTAATACTGATTAATTTTGCAAGTTCACATTTTTTATAAAAAATATGTGCTAATAAATGAAAGAGCCCTTTCCGAGCAGCAATCCGAACGTTTTAGTTGTTACGTTTGCCGCTAGGAAAAGTATTGTGACGTAATAGTTCCCAAACAAACCGCCAACGCATTGAATGTAAATAAACATGGCCAGTGCATACGGAGAAACAGAGGCGGAGTCTGTTTTGATTTTGTGTTCTGAACAGTGTCGAGTAGCGCCATATCAATTCGAACCTACTATGAACGAACCTAAAACAGTTACTTTTGACACAGATCTGAAAAGTTTTAGTGATGAGGACAGTTCCACGAGCGAGAGTAGCAGAACTATGAGTGATACTGATAGCGCCCAGGCCGGTTGCGAGTCGGTCATACCTCCAGTGGAAGAATGGTAAGCCTAAGTCATGACAACAAATATGGTCTGTATTATTTCATGTGCAATTTTAAGCATCTCGAAACCTGTCTAGTGTTTATAAATTATTGGTATCACAGACTGGGCTTTAATTGTTTAAACTTTGCCGACTATGGTAACTAATACTTGGCCCTTCCACAATCATTGTACCGGGTATTTATGACTCGTAACAAAATGAATTTCGATTATACGTCATAATTCTGTCTATAAAATCAAACTAGATGCAGCAGTCTGAATAGTTAATTTATCTTAATGTTAAATTTGAAAAATGGAATTCTTCAAACTTTTCCATATTTAAAAATGATACAAAACGTCTACAGAATGATGTACCAGCTTTTAAACTTGGAATATACTCTATTTGGGATAGATTTGTCCACTGTCTAGACTAGGAAATCAAGGTTTTACTGACCTTCAGGTCCCACAAATGAAAAACATGCTCATGAATGTGAAATGTGTATGTCTAGTTACATTCTTCAAAAACTTGTACTTTTTAATTATTATATTATACTAGTTATTGTTTATTGCTTTATACTGCACATATACCTTTGAGTTTGTTCTTTTCGTGATGGCAAGGGATGACTTCAGAGGGGTGAAACCTGTACGCTGCAGGTTGAGATCAGTCCTCAGCTCTACACGAGGAAAGATGGTGGGGACGATTCTGTCTCTGCCGATGTTTTTTTCAGTCTCAACCTGCCTGGCTTAAAACCCATGGAATCTAAAACAGTGGGATCCGACACAAAACATGAGCGTTCAAAGTGATTTTGACAAAGCTTTGAATGGTGTGAAGGTGTCCAGTTCTTTTTATTGACCATTCACATCCACTGTCGCCATCTTGCCGGTTCCTTCTCTTTGCAAGGAAACGAAAAGAAGATTTTGCTCGATGCCGAACCGTTTCTACAACCATAAGCAACGCAGTAGACCATGCTATTATAAAACAAATATAAAGTAGTAATATCAAGACAAAAATAGTCTCACAAAGTATGTAATCCAAAAAAGCACCGATAGATTTACATACAACACCAACAATGAAAGGAACACAATGGTAGGTACGCAACAAAGCGTGTTTGGCAACTATTACGTCATAGTTGTAAAACGTCACGGAAACAGCCGAACGACCGAGAGGAACTTAAGTTCGAGGACCGCATATTTTGTTTCATTTTTCACTCAACAACTAAAGTGTTTAAAAATATGGCAATCACACAGGAATTATACCTAACCAAAGTACAATTTATAAAGCAATTATTAAATTTGTTGAAAATTCACCTTTAAAGGAATATTAAATATTTGTAAGAAAGGGAACTTCAAGGGGTAGTGATAACACTGTCTACACTAAATTATAATGGGTTTTAGCTCTTTATATACACAAGTGCGAATGTCTCTCTCTCTCTGGATCTGTTCTTTATGCACGGCCACATCTATAAAATTATAAACTTCAAACTCAGGATACACATACAACTTTGTACGAGAAGCAACATCGATTATGTGGCCTTGGTTTCAGAGACTGTTTTGAGGTCGCAAATTGAGGTCAAAGTAAGTGACCAATCAAGCAATTTTTTAGCAGACACGATGACCAATGAGTCTCAAATTTAAAAGACTAGATTTTTTTGTGTACTGTATGACCAAGATAACTATTATGTATTTTTCCTTTTCTGTGTGGGGACTTCTAATCATTCTATTCATGAACAAACATATGTTAAAACTACTTAAAAACTTCGTGGAGTCTTCATTTGTGCTCTTTTCCTTTCTTTCTACTTTTATTTATTCCAATCAAATTATTTAGTTAGGTAAAGGAATCGTTTTGCTTTTTTTCAAAAGATCATGATCAATGTGGTTGATTTAATCAAAAGAACTCAGGGTATTTAAAGATATTTTCATTCAAGCAACGCCGGAAACTCTGCTAGTGAAGAATGTAGAAGAAATGAATCGACTTTTCAATACCCTTACGACCTTCACAGCGCCTCATTTAGTATTCTACAAAAATTTTAGGTGTAATATACCAAGCTGTTTTTGTTGTTGGCTGGAAAGAGAATAATAATAAAAAGAAAATGAATTACAAAGAAACGGTATGAGAGAATCTTCTTTTCTTTGTAAATCCAACATGCATGCTTTTGGCGAGCATTTTTATACGTTTAAATCCCTGACAATCAATATTAAAGGTTTTAAAGTGTTGTTTGAACTAATCTCTTCTGAATAAGGTGCTTTTTGCCCCAGTGGTCTGTTAGTTTCGTGCAATTCCTTGTGATCTCTATTATGAACATCTATCGTGGTTCATGATAATTGGGTCAAATATAAAATCAATCTGAAATTAGGTTAATGGAAGGCTTTAGCTTGAGGAGGAGAGGTCGAACGATATTTCAAGTGGGACGAGACCTGTTTTTCGTCATAGAAATTAACGTTAATATTACCATTCTACAGAGTGTTGAGTACCGTATATTATTGGACTTTAAATATTGAAACCATAAAGTCACGTGGCAAACCATGACCGACATAAGTAGAATAACATAAACCAAAGCTACATTTTGACATTTTTTAGTTTCTTGTAGGTATAGTGTGATGTCACTAAATATGTATCGATCTTTGGGAGGAGTATGGAACAGCTTTTGCATACGTGAAATATTCATACATTTAGATAATAAAGATGTGTTCAGATTGATGCTTTAGAGCTTCCAACATGGAGATATCCCTTGTTCTTATTAGCATTAGGAAACAAAGAAAGTTGAATAAAAGTACAGTATCTTGTACAGTAAAAATCCACGTATACATAGATTTGTGGAAAAAATAATAATACGTAACATAATCAAGAATATTTTCAGTCTGGAAACGAGACAAACAGGCTACGATGCAACTGAAAGGTCAGTAACTGTTTGCTGATTGTTTAATCCAGACTTCATTTGAAGGATTATGAGAGTCTCCTTCACCTGTAGTATAGCTTCATTTTCGGTTTTACCAATCACTTTGAATATAATTGGGATTGAAACCACTAATGCATGCTATACAATGCTTGAATTGCACTTGAAATTAGGGTTAGAATGCTCCTTTATATAATCTCCCGTTCTTCTAACAGTCAATCCGAAGTAAACACCACCACTGGTTAGAAAACAGAATTCAAAAATAACATACAAACTGGATGCAATCTTTAAACCTGAAAAAATCTGAATTCTCTATAAAGGTCTAAATACAAATTGAAGATGAGCTTTTGGATAGACGCTGTTGATTATTTTTATGTAATTTCTTTTCTTGAGTATAAGCCTGAGTAAAGTAGAAAAAACTATTACATGTAACTTCGGGACATCACAGATCAGTGGCTTGGGTAGATGTAGCTGTTAAACTGTTTTATCAATGGTAAAATCAGCAAAGTGGTTCAGGAAGGAGTTAGTTTTAAAAAATTATAGTCTTAGTATTTCTCACTGTAAAAATCCCAAAATAATTGTTTTTGTTTGAAATGGAAAGGAACAAAACAGTTAAATACGTGTGTAGTTTCGTGTAGGCTAGCTTCTGATGATAACTGACATCAAAACATTTTGTTTGTTAAAAACATGCGTTTCATGAATATAATGATTGTAAATAATCAGCTTTTTACTCAGTAGCGCAATCCCTCAGTAGACTATTCCAATGAAAACATTAGTCCTTTCAGGCGCTATGTTAAACTAAATGCTGATTCCTTCAATCCGTTCATAAAATTCACCACTGAACTGAAAAATAGTTTTTCGTGGCATCCATAAGTTGTCTGAAACACTGTCTACTTAATACATCAACATATTCCTCGTCTTTGAAAACAAATTAACACACAAGTAAACAGCCTAATCGAAGGAAAGGTAAGTGAAGATAAATTCAATATCTAGACTAACTAAATAAACATCTTCATTAAACCTTAAATTTCTAATTTTATCGGAAAAACCAAAGATGTCTTTCACTGTGTACCTAGAAAACCAATTAAATGCAACACATAAAACTTTGGAAAACTTGTAATTAAAACAACCTATGTTGGAAACAAAAGGTATAATAAAGCAATAATAATTGTGAATTGGTTTGGTTTCTTTTGAATTTCGCGCAAAGCTACACGAGAGCTATCTGTGATAGGCGTCCCTAATTTAGTTGTGTAAGACTAGAGGGAAGGCAGCTGACCACCCACCATCAGCTCTTGGGCTACTTTTTTACCAACGAATAGTGGGATTGACCGAACATTATAACGCCCCTACGACTGAAAGGGTGAGCTTGTTTAGTGTGACAGAATTGTGAATTTTAGGTAACTTGTAAAGTGCACCAGCATAATAAACAACTGATTTTTATGTCGTTATAAGTACTTTCCGTTGAGGGTTTGAATTTTCTTCAAATTTGGTCCGACATGGCTAGATGATTAGGCACTGGACTCACAGTTTGAGGATCGCAAATTTAAATCCCCGTCACACCAAACGTGCTCGCCATTTCAGCCGCGGGGGCGTTATTACATGCGATCAATCCCATTATTCATTGGTACAAGAGCTGCAGGTGGGTGGAGATGACTAGTTGCTTTTCCTCTAGTCTTATACTGTTAAACTAGGGACACCGAGCGCAGATAGCCCGCGTGTAGCTTTACGCGAAATTGAAAACAAAGCAAACAGTCCTGAAATTAAGCACTAATATAATCACTTTATTTTCTCTTGAGGCGGTTTCAGTACTTCAAAGAAAGTTAATAGTTTTGCTAATTACTTGTGTTATTTTTTAAATGTATTCTTTATTCAAAATAACTGTACAAATTATTTTGTCTGGTTTAATAATGAAAATAATACCGTTGGAGTTGAGCGTATATATGACTATGCGTTCCTCTTTGCTGGTGTTAAAAGGTTTTTTGACCACAATTATTGGAATGTAATCTCGAGAGGGCGATGGTGCTACCATGTGTTCTAAGATTATTAAATATTTTGATGCAAGGTGAATAAACTTCACAAGGTTTGAGCTTTCTTAACAAAAGTCCAAAATGAGGCAGATAATCATCACAAGGAAGTCCTCATGGTACTAGAGAATATCTCAAGTCTCTAGATACAATCCTTTTCTCTTCCTCCCCAAGCATATAGGTGATGACTAGCTGCCTTCCCTCTAGTCTTACACTGTTAAATTAGGGACGGCTAGCGCAGATAGCCCTCGAGTAGCTTTGCGCAAAATTCAAAAACAAAACAACAAAAACAAAATTCATCATTGTAAAAACGCCCAACAAAGTAATTCAAATGAATGAAATCCACTAGGTTGTCGGCATTTTTGATCCAGGAAATTAAGTAAAGCTTTTTCAACTTGTTTTGTAAATCTCATTTCAAATTCAAAATATTTTCATTAAATCAATTGTTATTTTTGTCTTTCTTGAGAAAGGCATTAGTAACATTAAAATGGAGAATCATTAGAATTAAGAATCAAATGTTTTGCATTGTTTTACAAAAGAAAGGTGGAGTTGGTATTTATGAAGGTTAAAAACGATTTTTTCAAACTTATAAAACAGTCTGACATATTTGTCTTTTAGGACAGGAGGTACTGATGTATGTTCAGGAATTCTAAATATAAAACAAGAAACACAACTGCCAACATCGGTACATAATGTTGCCATATTAATACAACTACCAATAACTTTAAAGTTAAAATACAAATAAAAATTCTAGAAAAAAAATTCTAGAAAAAACAAAAACAAACCGCAACATTGTTGAAAGGAATATTTCAATCCTATGTTCAAGTAATGTTCGGCATACATTATGCCGAAGTGGATATGATTTGGTCCCAGTCCCAGGTATATCCAAAACAATCGATGAAGTCGGAAACGGGACGAACCTACGAATCAAGGAGGTGCTTCTAATCCTTTAAATGAAGCCTAGCTTAAACAGTTAGTAAATAGCTATTAAAATTTCACTCGCAGTCTGGTTATTAGAATTTTACTTGACCTTTCACACTCAACTATGTAATTTTAACAGGTTATGGATTTACCAAAATAATGTTTTTAGTTATAGTTTCAATTAAACCATCACATACCTCAAGTAGGTGGGAAATGAACGAGTATTTATACTATTTCATACATGTACGATTTCTTCTTTTTAATTTTAAAATGACAAGTATGGGTCGATTTATATGTAACCGGGCTCGCCGTAGTGAAAGTTTTAACTTTTAATGCTACACAAAGTATTGAACAAAGAAAGTCAAAACTACAAAAACTGAATTATTAAAAAAAAAAACTGATTCCTATTTTGGCAAATCATTGTAATTATGTTAGTTTGAGCCAAAATAGGGATGTTTAAATAATTCAGTTTTTGTAGTTTTGACTTAATTGTTTTAATACTTTGCATAGTATTAAAACTTTCTACACTATTATGGTTAACGGGGTTAGGTATATATTTATCTCCATCTGTCTTAATACAATTTAAATTTTTTAATTGTATTTGTTTGTTTGTTTTCATTTTATAAGCAAAATTTTACTGTGAGCCAGTAGTGCCGTGTCCTTTTTGTTTCATGCACCGTATTCAAATATATATATATATATATATTTTAAAGCAGCTTTTTATGCAGATTTCAGAAATATAAACTAACAGTTGGAGAAGTGAAAATAAATATTTTTAATACCTTTATTTTTCTCATAAAACAATTGTTTGTTTGTTTTTAATTTCACGGAAGGTTACTCGAGAGCTATCTGCGCTAGCCGTCCCTAATTTGGCAGTGTAATACTAGAGGGAAGGCAGCTAGTCATCTCCCCCCGAACTGTTTGGAACTTTTACCAACGAACAGGGAGATTGACCGTCACAATATAACGCCCCATGGTTGAGAGGACGGGTATGTGTGGCGTAACTGGAATTCGAACCTGCGACCCTCAGATTACGAGTCGGCGCCTTAACCACCTGGCCATGCCCAGTCATTACAAAACAAATGAAGTACTTTAACATTACATACATACGCGTATCCATTTCTTTTCTTCTTCCTCAGGATCCCATTAACAGCCAGCTTCTGTCAGAGGTAGTTCAAGACCTTCTGTCCAACAGAACATTGAATCTGGAAATCATCTCTCTCATAGTTTTTATTCCAGCTGTTTGTTGTTGTCATTAAAACTGAAGACTGGCTATCTGTCATAGTCTTTCAATCAATTTCTCAGTCTCCTTTTTTTGTTTCACAATGAAATTGTTTCTTCCCTTGGTGGGTGTTCTTTCTTCTATTAGCTTATGGATATTGGCAGTCTGATGTATGTGCCATTAATGTTTCATATACTCTTTATCATTTAACATATTTTATTTATCCAGATTATTCTTTCATCCATAAAATCTTGACTGCTAGATATGGTTACTCCAGTTTCCCCACCTTCCATTTCCTGGCCTTCTGTGTCCTGTATGTGCTCTTCATTGTTATATTGCAAAGCTTCCATTCAAGATTTTCATTTCCACATATTTATCCCTTGGAAACCATCTTCTGTTAGTGATTTTTCTCCTTCCACCATATGGGTTCAACTTTTGATTTGATTGGTTTATTCCTATGTTTCTTTATCCTCCCATACATTGCTCCAGGTGTCTTCTCATCAAATTAGGCATCTTACCTTTTCTCTGGCATCTCATCTTCATCGTCTGTTGGAGGAAATTCTTAGGCATATGGACTACATGTAATATGTTTCTCTCTCATTATTTGCATAGGCTTTCTACTTCCTCTTCAGGATGTTGTCTTCCACCTGTGACTATTCTTTAGACTTCCATGTGACAACAAGCCTGGATAAGTTATATTTCATCTTTTTCTATATTTTCAGAGGCCTTATTTCCATTCTCATTGTAATTCTCTGTTTGGATCACACTCCATGGCAAGTGTTGCCTGATCAAGTATTCTTTAACCTTAAAATCCACACTTTTCTGCCATGCATACACACCTAAATATATTCCATGGCCATTCAGTGCACACTGTTGAGATGGGGTATTCAACAAGGTTGCTTGAGGATTAACTTTGCAACAAAATTGCTTCACTAATACACCCATCCAAACTTTCCACCACGTATCACACTCCCTTTTTTTCTAGTGGAGTTGGGTGTCCTTATCAATTTTCAATTCCAAGTCACTGTGGTAGTGGAACGTGGGGCATTGTTCTGAATTGTTTAATGGCATAAAATATCTACAAAAATACAATTCAGTGCAGAGTAGGGATGTGGTTTTCTGGTGGTGTAGATGACATCTCATATATAGACCAAAGGAGTGAGTCCTCAAATTGCAGTTCACTCGTTTGGTTGGGTTCCATCATCCTGGTCCCATATGAAAGTCAGTTCCCATTGGCTGGATTTTGAATATAGAGTAAAAGCAAAAGTCATAAGTTTTTGCACATTGTAGTATGGATGTTTGATTTCCTCCTTCAATTATACTTTATCTGTATTGTGGAGGCAGGGTTGAATTATTTATTAGGCACAGTGCCTAGGGCCTATGAAAACTATAGGTCCATGAAAATTTTCTTAAAAGTTATTTTTGGTTTAACTTATATGGTTGGTAGGGCCTACAAACAGTAGGTGCCTACGTCCTACAATTGTCTTGATACATCATGGTGGAGGAACTTGGGATTGTTCTGGTTCTTTCCCTTCAACTGTCTTTTGTGTAGCTTATTCTGAGGATGTTATTTGTCTTATGTTGGTTCTGGTCAATTTCTCTGTCATACACATTTTTTCAATCCAGGACATCAGGTTTTCTTAGTTGATATACCATTTTCTATTCTTAACATACACTCTCTTCAGGAGTCAGGGGTTTGATATCCCTTCTGGTCTCATTAATTTTAGGTGAAGATGGTATGATCCTCATTCTACACCCACCCTCTCTATCTGTGTCAGTTTCCAGCAGCAAAGATTTTGGATGTAGTTGACTTGTCTGGGGACACTTCCATTTTTCCCCAATATTAATTGGATTTACTTCTCAGTTTTTGTCTACCAGAATTCACAACACATTTCCCAGATTGATGAAGAGTATGGCTGGTTTAGAAGTAGTGGTGTCTCCCACATCATGTCTTCATATCTAATTCTTTAGACTCAAGGTGTGTCCTTTGTACTCTTTCAAAGGGTGCTTCTTTTCTTCCCTTGCACCAATTCAGTGTGTGATTCTATCTGATTATATAAGAACAGCTGATGTACCATATTAGAAGTTAGTTTTTCTGTACATAAAATGTACTTCCTCTCCATTCAAAATGAGTGCTTCAATTCTCTACCAAAACTCAAAACAGTAATTTGATAGAACTGAATAGAAGAAGTCGCATGTATAATGAGTGTATAGCACTTTCCTTTGTGGAGGATTATCCATGATAATTTGCATGAGAGATATTAAAATGAGTCATTTCCAAAGGAAGGGAGGAAAAAGGCTTGTGGCATGTTTTTCTTTCTTTTTTTAACATAAAGGGCAGCACTAAATGAGACCAGTTATATGAAATACATTTTCAGTACAGGAAACATAACTTTCACTGTTGCCCTGCTTAATGTCTTATTTTGTTGAAAATCACCTATATTTTCATGAAAATTGGGATCATCTAGAAATTTTTCCCTTTTCCAGTATGTTTTCTTGGCCTCCAAATTAACAAGGCACCTTATATCAAATTTTATATTGTAAGCCTCGATATGGATATATCATTTTGTTGTAAAAGAGACCCAAGGCATCTCTCAGTCCTAACTTGTTAATTTGAAGGCCAAAAAAACATCCTGGACAGAGGGAAAAATTTCGAGAAGATCCCAAAAGATTAAAGAGTCAGTGAGTTTAGTACAAAGGTAGATGATGTGAAAAAAGATTGAAGTAGGTTATACAACTTTGAACATTTTACAGTTTTAAGTCAGCTTTATCATACCAATAAGATATGGTGTATAATGTAAGCCAGTAGTAAAAAGGAAAGGATGGTCTTCTGTGGACAAATATTTAGTCCCATCTCTTTTAGTAAAGTGTACTTTCTCTGAATTCAGCTTGACAGTGAGGATGAATCACATATATTAACCTGGTTTAGCTTGTTTTATTCAGTTGTTATAGTAGTGAGGTGCAATGTATGTATAATGTAAGAACTGTGGTTCCTGGGACACAAACAGCACAGTATAAAGATAGACTTTAATACAATAACAGTTTCCTTACTTGACTATTTTCCATACATTGCAACAAAGGTATTTCTGCTGAATTAGACAATGACTGAAGATGGAAATTGGTCATTTAGCATACACATTATGCTATGATCTTTTTATGGATGATTTATGGACAAAATTGAAAGTGCTTTTGTTATTTTTTAAAGCTTTTAACATCTGAGGAAATAAGGTTAACACAATATATGCAAATCAAGAAATTTTAAGAGTTTGGAAAATTTGTACCTTATGGACCATCACACTTTAATGTTATTACCTTAAAATTGAAACTATTTATTTAAACCACATCTGAAACATAAAATCCATTTTTATCAAAATCTAATTTCAAAGATACCCAAGAATAATTATACTCTTGAAGTTTCAGGTCAATTAGGAATTGTATTTTTTTTTAATGAATTTAGTTTTCTGTGAAGAGATTTATTTTTGTTGTTGATTAATTAATGAAATTCTTATTGCAGTTTTGTTCTTATTTATTTTTCAGTTGTGTTTTGTAAATAATCAGAATACTTAATAGTCTTACACAGTATTATTTGTTTAAGGGTTAATTTATCTTTTAAGAACAATTTTCAGGTTTCCTGCTGCCCTTGGAACTATTTCATGGTAAATCATGTTCAATTTTGATGGCCATAATAATGCATTATTGCCTGAAAATACTTCTTTCATTGTAGTAAGTTTCTACAAAAGTTGATGAGGTCAATCTTATTCCACACATTTTGATAAACTTTTCACACAATCTCCACTGCATTTGGATGTTGGATTCTGGATTATGTTTAAGCAGATCAAAGACAAAAACGAAACAGCATTTTATGCTTCAATAAAACCGAATTGTGTTTTCAATCCAAATATTTTATGTTAAGGCCTTCAAAACAAATACAGATAATAATTATTCACTAATGGATATAAACTAAACTGAGTTCTTTTTTGTCTTCAGTGGTGTTTGTTAATTCAGAACCTGCCAGAGGGTTTGAAGAAGGTGCACTCAAGATGTGCTTTGCTGATCTTAGGCAGGTTAGTAAACCTTTACAAAACTCTACTATTTAAGTTCATATTAAAAGATATTACAAGTAATGTAAACATTTCTTTTGGACTAAATACATTTTATGTGGTTGCTGTAGAATAGTTATTAATATTGTATACGTATGTAACATAGGCATATATTATGTATATTGATATGTAATTAACAGTTACATTATGGAAGACATTAAACCTTGAAGAATGATATATGCTCATAGGAAGAAAAGTATTCAACTCTCATGAAATGCCTTTCAAAAATGAAACTAGTTAATGAAATTATTTCCTTAAAATTTGATAACAAACTTTCATTAAAGTAAGTAGTTTCAGCAAAAGTTTTATTTTGTAAATATTTTTTGGATTTTTCTAATAAAAATTCATTATTTAATGTAGTTATTTACACTTTGACTCTGAGTAGTTCACATACAAAGTAATTTTTACATAAAGTATAAAAGTGATACTTTTTACCTTACAGTTTTTACATTTCATTTGCATAACCTCTCGAACCTCATAAATGAACATCAATTGCTGTTTTTTAAGGTAAATGTTTGTACTTTATTTTCTCTTTTATGTACTGTATTACTAACTCTGTTTATCATCATCAATAGAGAGTACATGGAAATGTTTTTAAAATTAACAAAAATGTGTACATACCTTTTACATCTTTATAGAAATTTACTAGTATAGTCATCTTTTTCACATATTCATAATTTAACATCTTTATCTTTTCATTTATAGTTTATTTTTAATTCTCCTTTGAAATTATTTGTCTCTATTTATTCTGATATGTTAACTGATACCAATAGTCTTTTATGAAGAAGTTATTTTGACAAATTCCCCACATAGATGTGTTGCCAAAACAGGATGGCTGTTATAGATACCATCTTGTTTATAAAGCTTTCACAATCCATGTAACAAGTTAAGCTTATAAAAACCATTAAATCACTTAAATATGATTTTTAAAACATAAATTACACATTGGCAACTAAAATATAAAAATTAGATTTAAGTACAGTTCAACTGTCTCTAACTATAGCATTTTGAGGTAACAAACCACTGTAAGTGCTGTAGACAATAGTACTGCAGGCTGTTACTTCTACTTCAGAACAAAAACTGTACACCAATTTCATAATACCTGTTGGTGGAGTGGAGTGTAAACTGAGCTCTTTATAACAGCTTTGTACACTTGTATTAACTAATTACTTGTACATCATAAATTTGTTTCCAAAGTATAGAAGATCACCATCAGTTATTGGACTACTCTTCTGTGACTGAATTGTGGGGTTTAAAGAGATTAGGTTGTAACAATTAATGTGTGTGTGTTTTTCTTATGCCAAAGCCACATCTGGCTTCCTGCTGAGTCCTCCCAGAAGAATCGAACCATGATTTTAGCGTTGTAAATCTGTAGACTTACCGCTGTACCAGCGAGGGGCATAACAATTAATAATATGACATGGGAATTCTCTATTACATGTTTGTTTGTTTAGAATAAAGCACAAAGCTATACAATGGGTTATCTGTGTTATACTCACTGTGGATGTCAAAACCTGGTTTCTAGCAGTCAGTCTGCAAATATTCCGCTATGCTACTGGGGAGTCTCTAATACATGATTAGAAGCCCCATAGTCAAAGGGCTATATGTTCGTTATTTAAATCTTCTAAGAAATTGGTTTTCACATGTGTCAGAATTTCATTAATTAGATAAGTTGTTATAAATATTGATGCATGGGATATACATTGCAGCAGTTGTGATGTTTAGAAAGCAGACGTCAGGAATCATGTGATACAAGTTATGATATTTGGAAGTTCAGCAAAAGTTATAGGAATATTGTTTTTGTGTACTAAAGTACTTAATTTTATGATAAACAAAGTAAGCGGGTAAAAGTAACTTTTCAGCAGTGATTAAAATTCTTCCTTTAAAATCGATTATTGTTGCATTAATAGTGTTAATGAGAATAACAAGTCCCAGATGTTGGTTAAAATGCTGCCATAAATATATTGACGTGAATACAAAGGAGGTCAAGAACATTAGAGTACAGAGGGATAATAAAGGATTTACTGTTTCTTTTTATAAGCACAAAACTCTTACCACCACAGGTATCAAAACCCGGTTCTAGCACCGCGAGTCTGTAAACGTACTGCTGTGCTATTGGGAGGTAGTATTTACTGATTAGGGGTTTCAGGTTAAAGAAACTGCAAAATTTGACTGTGATATTATTCGTATGTTTATATATTTTGAAAGTGGAAATATTAGAGAGAAAAGCAATTAATTTTTCACGTAGAAAGAGATGTTTTTAGGGTAGTAGATTGAATGGTGCATTGTAAGTGTTCTCTATATTAAGAGATGTTCTGATATTCGTTTGTGGTATATTGGAAAAATTTCAGTTGTTCCATGGGGCTTGTTAGGAATTTGGTTGTGTTGAAATTTTTTTCTGGTGGGGCAGATAACTTGTTTGTTTGATATGCTTTTATAAAAATATATGCATTTTGGGTCACAATTGCAATCCTCTCTACTTTTAGAGCCGAATTTTATGGTCTTGACTATATCTTAGCCCTAAAATGGGGTCCGCCATGGCCAGGTGGTTAAGGCACTCGACTTGTAATACAAAGGTCAAAGGTTTGAATCCTCGTCACACCAAACATGTTCGCCTTTTCAGCAGTGGGGGCATTATAATGTGACGGTCAATCCCACTATTCGTTGGTAAAAGAGTAGCCCGAGTTGGCGGTGGGTGGTGATGACTAGCTGCCTTCCTTCTAGACTTACACTGATAAATTAGGGAGGGCTAGTGCAAATAGCCCTCATGTAGCTTTGCTCAAAATTCAAAACCTAAAACAGCTTATTTACGTAACATTCACACAGCTGGCTGGATTTACGAGTTGGGTAATTTTAGTTGTTTTTTTTCTTGTTACGACCAATTTGAAAAAATTGTTTGTTTTGTTGGAATTTCGCACAAAGCTACTCAAGAGTTATCTGCGCTAGTCGTCCATAATTTTGAAGTGTAAGAATAAAGGGAAGGCAGCCAGTCATCACCACCCACCGCCAACACTTGGGCTATTCTTTTACCAACGAATGGTAGGATTGATCGTCACATTATATTGCTCCCACGACTGAAAAGGCATGTTTGGTGCAATGGGGATTCGAACCCGTGACCCTCAGATTACGAGTCAAACGCTTTTGCCACGCTGGGCCCAATTTAAAGAAATCAGTAATTTTAAAGATATGTAGAAATATCTAACAGCTAGTAAGAGGTTGTTAGGTATATCCTTGGTTGTTGGAATATTTAAATAATGCTCTTTTCAAAGACGAAAGCCTTAACATATAATTTCTGCACGGTCCGAAGTAGAAAACTTAAATTATACTATAAATTACCTATCAGAAAACAGTTAGAAAGACTATTTAAATCGATCATCGAGAAACTGTGACACTTTCACTACCTAAAGCAACCAGCACAACTTTTTTCTTACTCTAAACTGAGAGTTATTGTAGTTTCATTACAGAATAACAGAAAATAAAACAATTATATGGTACATTCAATAAGGTGTGTGCTCTTAAAAAGCATGGTATCAGGATCCAGAAATTCTGTAGTTACAAATATTTTAGGAGCTTCTTATTATATAATTTTAATTTATATCTTAAAATTTCCCCCTTTTATAAGATTTAGAATTGTATTTATTACTAAATAGATAAAAATGTATTTCCAATAACGATGATTTTACATTCTGAGCCATGAAACAGTAAATAATTCTTGATGACAAGAAACCTACTTGAAATAAAATTGTATCTCAGAATGGCTGGTATGGGTATTAACACTTTTGGCCCGGCATGGCCAAGCGTGTTAAGGCGTGCGACTTCGTAATCTGAGGGTCGCGGGTTCGCATCCCCATTGTGCCCAACATGCTCGCCCTTTCAGCCATGGGGGCGTTATAACGTGATGGTCAATCCCACTATTCGTTGGTAAAAGAGTAGCCCAAGAGTTGGTGGTGGGTTGTGATGACTAGCTGCCTTTCCTCTAGTCTTACACTGCTAAATTAGGGACAGCTAGCACAGATAGCCCTCGAGTAGCTTTGTGCGAAATTCAAAAACAAACAAAACAAAATTAACACTTTTACTGATACGGAGAGAACAGCAGCAAAGAAGTTTGATATGGAAAGGGGCTTATTACGTAATGAGAAAACACTCCTTTGTTATTATTTAGCACAAACCTACACAAGGGGATATCTGTACTCTGCCCACCAAGTGTAGAGTTGAAGCCCCATCTTTGGCGTTATAAGCCTACAGAATTTCCGTTGAGATACTTGAAAGGTTGCAAATATACATTAAATATTTTGTGTTGCAGGAAATCACATAAATTCCACACAGCAACTTCTAGTTCAGGTTAACTGGTAAGATTAGGCTTCACAAGAGTACTGTCAGACTTTTACGTTGGTACGCCAAATTCATTTTTTAAAAAAAAGTTTAATTCTGGATGTAAATACGTTTGTGTTATTCTATCGAAATATTGAGCAAAAGATTCAAGCACATTTTGTACTTACTCAGTGTGGTGCCTAAAATGTTAACCTCGTGTGTGTGATATTGTATCGAGCTGACACATAGTTTAACCAAAAAAATCACAATGCTTTTTATAGTAAAACTTTATTCAAAAGAACAATGACACTATTTAGCTTTATAGAATTAACACTATAACAAGAATGTTGCTTATTGAAGCCTAAATAATAAATTACACTAACATATGTAAATATTGTTGTAATAATATGGCTTTGTTCATAGTTTACCAAGTCTGAGACCTACGGTACTTTTTATTTGTTTATAGTTAAGCTGACCAATAAGAAAAGTTAATGACACAAATGTACATAAAAGAAAACTAAAAAAAAAATATTATTTACAAGGCTATTTTTTTCATATGAATAAATCAAGTTCTAACAGCAAAAATAAAAATGGAGTCGAATGGTGTGTGTACACATATACAGATCTTGTTTGGTCTATAAATACTGAAATACCAATTTTTAAGTCCATACCACAATGATGTTTCCAAAACTGGTATGCATAGCACTGTGTCATATAATACATGTTAATACAAACTAACAGAAAACCATAAAAATTATTTATAAAAAAGACATGACTTTTGTTAAAATTTACGGAAGTTTGACTTGTTATTTAGAAGTAGCTTGAGGGAAGAAAGCAAACACAACATCAGATCTAAACCAATAATATTAACACACTCAAAATAATTCTTGTTCAAAAGCAGACATGAGGGATCTTTCTATGTGGTAACATTAACATGTGAACTTTAAAAATGGTAATGTGTAAACGTATCATATCTAAATAACGATTTCTTTAACACAGTTGAAAATACAGGAATGTCATTTTTGCACATTAAAAACAAATCACAGAGAAAAACTTAGCATCTAGCTATGTATGAATACAATATTCTATGCCTCTGTCTAAACTAGCTTGTGTGCGATATAATATTCATAATACTTGAACATGTTTCTTTTACTAAGTCATATTCTACCAGCCTTGAGGTTCTAATATCTATTTCAAGGCTACTAGAAGTCTGTACTTTTCAAAATACAAATGAGATTCCATCACAAGGTTTTATACATTTTAGTAAATTTGCTTACTTATTAAAAACAAGACATATAACCCAAAAAAATCACACACAAACAGTAGTAGATACAACCTTATATGAGACTCAGGAATGTGAATTTAAAAACAGTATTGAATAAATATCAACATTATTTTCTTATCTCATGCTTTTTACTAACTATTTCAAGTCATCATGGTACAAAAATTATAGTATTTCTTACCAAAACTTAAGAAACTAATAGGTAAATTTAACTGAAGTTTAGCAAAAATTGAAAGTAATTTACCTTAAGATGTATAAAAAACTTATGATAAATATATGGTTCTAACTGATGACTCATAAGCTCGCCTACAGCCCAATTATAGTTATATTGTATTTTTCAAATATTCCTTATTGTACTAAATGAAGCAAGTCTGGCACATTTTATTTAACTCTGCAGTTAAGACAGAAGATCTACATAAATGATGTATAACTAACAAGAAGATAAAATTATTAAGGTTGAAGATACGTGCTTGACAGTGAAGGAATAATGACAGTATTATACAAATTTCCTTCAGTATAGTGTTACTTAATATTTCATGATGGTTATATGTAATCAGAATAGATGAAGCTTAACATTTCTTGAGTATTCACCTAGGAATGTTTCAAATAGTGAACATTGTGCAAAACTCATCGGTAATAAGAAATTACTATTAAGTGAAAACTGTACTATTTTATCCTCTCTCTTGATAAAACATGTTCTTATATATATATCAAACACTCAACAAAAGGTTTAATAGCTTTTCAGGGTGAAAAACTAATTTTCATAACTCATGATACACTTGTGAGAATTGTAAAGTAAAAAAATATAAAAATACATAAACAGTATTTCTAAAAATATTTATTTAACAATGAGATTCATTTTGTAACCTTAGCAACTACAAAGGTGGATAAATTATGTACATGGAAAATACTACCAAACTAACAATGGTTTGGTATGTGGACGGAACATGACGTATTCTAAACCCGGAAAAGAAACACTACTGAATAACATACACCTTATAATTTTTCAAACTTTGTAACAATAATCACTGAAGGGCATGGTTGCTTAAAAAAACATCAAGACTGAGAAACAACCAATGTTTAATAATGCCTCAAGGGTTTGAAATGTCATGCTGGGTAAATGTACCAACTGGTAAATATAAAAAGCCTAAAAACTGTTGTCCAAATATCCACATATGGTTGTAAAATAAATACCTTAACTCAAATAATTGTAGGAAACTAACAAATAGAAATAACAAAATAAATGTGAAGTACTAAAGCAACAAAAATAACATTTATTTCCAAATATGTGCTTATTAAAAATGTTTTAGGATAGTATTAATATATGTATTTTATGATACAACTAGCAGATTTATTGTTCTTAAAGTACTTTAATAATATAAAAAAAATATTTAAAGACTGATATGATAATGAATGAAATGCAAAGCTGAAATAATAACTTAAATACAAAACTAATTCACTGAAAAATATTTATGGCAAAAGCACTTGGAGTCAAAAAGATATAATGGATCTCCCATACTATGTTGAAATATTTTACACTTATGCAAAGTATAGTTGTGACCTTGAAGTGGAAAAAAAAATACACATATTGCACTTGGAACAAAATGACAGGTCCTTACACATTGTCAAATCATCAAAATATGTCATCATTAATAACATTACATCTTTTATAATGTATATCCACAAAGCTTATTCTTGTTTATGAGGAAATTTGGACTCCTTTATTGGGATGTTTTTGATTTTCCCCTCAATTTGATGTATAACTAAATAGTCCATTTACAATATCAACAATAGTGACCTACAACAATATCTCAAGAACCTAAATTATCAGTTGCTGCATCATTACTCTACCAAGTATGCAAATCTTTATCATAATAAACACCCACTGTCAAAGCAGTCTTATCTATAAAAATACAAAGCTTTACAACATATTAATGTGTAGTGACCTCATAATTTCAATTTCTACTTATCTGTCCAGCAGTATATCAAAAGCATTTCCCAATCACAAAACATTGCAGGTTTTCAGATAACTGTAGCAGGATTAGTCAAGCCCACTGGTGCTGCCTGACCATTGGGTTGCAGAGGTGTTAAAGAATGAGAAGATAATAGGTTGGCTTGAGAACTCGAGGCTGAACTATTGTACATAGAAGTAGAATGACTGGGAGAGCCAAATGTATCACTACTAGAGCTATGAAGTGGGATATCTAACAATTTTGTTACAGGATTCTGATAATATCGTCTCTGACTGGAACCCCGTTTAGATCGTGTTGATCGGCGTTTCACCTTTCTTGGAGTTAACGGTTGATGATGAATGGAAGTAGGCTGAGCTTCTCCCATCTGATTTTGGTACTGAATGCTGTAAACAACATCTGTGGAGGGTCGTCTGGCTGTCACAATAGCAGAAAAATAATTAATAGTTTTTCAAAAAAAACACAATTACTTCAGATTATATATTTTATCCATCACAGTTACTAAGATTACCAAGTTTTTTGAATTTTTGTGAAATACTTTTTTTCAAACAATTCAATGTGTCTTTTTTTTTTAATGAATACATTTGTAGTAGTTTATTCATCACCTCTGAAGTGAAATGTCAGGTTATATAAACTGTAGCATTTTTACTCATTTAAGTTTGTGACCAAATTTAACCTATAAATGTTATATTATAAAAAGATTATGTACATGCTGAATTTCCTTGTGATAAAACAGTACAAGGCTGTCATTCTGATAATGTTCTGCATCAGAAATGTGCGTGTTATTGACCTTCACATACACTATATAACAGTAAATTTGATAACTCCAGGTAAATGATAATACACTAAAATACTTTTTCCTTTAGATTTTCCAAATTATTTATCATGTAATTTATCAGTCAGAAAATTTGAATATTAAACAAGGTTTATCTAATAACTTTTTCATTTTGTTTTTTTCTTTTTTAATCAACAGAAGAGACAACAACAGTAATACAAAATTGATAAGTATACATTAATATGGCCTTCACAGGCAGAAATCCACAATTTCCTTACTTGGGATTCTGTCTAAAACATTAAAGTACATTTGCACACAAACTGGTCAGTACGTTGTAATAAAATTTAAATCCACATTAACAGACAAACACTGGACTGAAGAGGACATATGAAATGTCAAAACTAGTTTCCATTTATATTTAGTATGCTCCTGTTAGTGTGGATTTAAGCTTTATTGTAAATTACCTTACACAGTACTGTGCATTTAACTAATATTATGATCAATATGTTTTCTGTATCCCTTCCTTACCGTTTAACTTACAATAGTATAAGACTAACATTTGATACTATTAAGGTACTTACACAAACGATGGTCTGGCTTATAGCAATGCAGAGCTAATATTGCTGCAAGTAACCCAGGTATCTATTAAAATAAATAAACAAAATAATAAAAAATATCAATGAATCAGGTCATTGTTTAATATTTTTCTTACATAGTAATTTTTAGTAATACAACAGCTTGGTAGTGAGAGTAAACATTCCATTAAAATTCATACTTTCAATAAAAGTTAATCTGAATTCAAAGGTAAATATTACTTTACTGAATCAATGGTTGTCAATTTTTTTTAATAATAAAAAATACCCATAAGTAGAGGTTTTAATTTCTTTGCTACAAAGAAACAAGATCAGATTTGATTACTTTAATCACACAGGAAGTGAGCTTTCTTATAGTACTTTTTCTCTCTCACATTTCTAATTTGTATTATTTTTTTATTATTTAATAAATAAATAAATGGTAAAGCAGAATTTCTCTTTCTATTAATTATAAATAATCCAAAATATGATGTCCGAGAGAATTACAGACACTTTTTGACATACAGAATGAGATTGGAGAGGTGTAGTATGTAGGTCTGTCAGTAAAGCATGAAGTTTTAAGGCTACAAGTTTACATTATGGGTCAGTGTACAAGTTTATTGTACAAGTGTGTAATTGGTAGAAAATTGAAAACATCATATGATAGGATAAAAATCTAAAATATGAAAATAGAGAATTTCTTTAAATATTTCATTTTAAATTAAGAAATTAAAACTATGTTTAATATCAAACATATTAGGATACATTGGTAATAAAAATGTTCAATTAAATTCTGAATGTAATTTGGCAGAATCATTTCTCAGGTGACTATGAAATGAGGCAGTAAAATCTGCTGTGCCCACCACACAGTGATATTCTCAGAGTTATTTAGTTGGAGGGAAGGGGGAAGTAAAAACTTAACATTTTCCTGGCAGTAAAAATTACAGTATGGAGATTTAAAAATCTTAAAGAGTTGGATTTCAAACTGGGGCCAGAGTTCTCCAAATGGGTTCTGCCACACATCCCCCAAAGTCAATCTAGTAGACATGTCCTGCTCTCACATGAAATTAACAAGCAATAAAACCTGCAATTCACTTTTACAATCATCAGTTATTTCAAAGTAATACCACATAAGAATCTTATTTTTCATTTTAAATCACTAATAACAAACAGTGAACAAATAAATTTTAACTGAATCACTCCTCCCATTACTCATAACAGTTATCAACTATGTCTCAGAGTTAGGCTTGTACACTGCATATAAGATCTGTTGCATGTCTTCTTTGTTGTCTATTACTAAGGCAACATCTGTTGACGTATCATAATTTGTATATTCTACAAGTTAAAGTTTAAAGAAGCATTACACATGTCCAGGCAAAACCAAACAGCTCAGAAAATTCTTTTGCTACTGTAGTAAATATCACTGCCATTTGTAAACACTGGACAGGACCAATTAAAATGTGTATCTACCAAGAATTATTACATGAATAATGACAAAATCAAGAAAAAAGTGATATTTTGCAAAACCAAGGGAAACTAGAGGGACACTCAGCAGAGTGTACAACTCTAACCATGCAGTGTTGGTCATATACAGCCCTCACAAAAATATAAAATGTGTTTATGTGTCCAACATTACCAATGGACATAGACAAATTTATGCAGAACAATAAGGAATAATATTTCACACATGTTAACCTATTTTCATCAAAATCCAATAATGCTTAATTGAGTTACAGGGAAAGGATAGTGTGAAACATTAGTCACTATGTTAATAAATAGGGATTTTGTTTTTAAATTTTTGTGACCTTAACCCTTCAAATGTTTAATCCTTTTAACTTGGGTCACAGTCCAAATGTATACCAATTTTAATACAAATTCATTCAGTCATTTTTGAGAAATCTTGTTGACAAACACAATCTCAGAGATAGTTCATTGATGTAATACTACATTAAGCATAAAATATCACATTTGACAGCTGTGTCACTTGACTATAAAAATGAATAATAAAAAGCAGTGAATTCTAATTACAGTAGTTACACAAACTTACAGAGAGACAACACTGAATTCCAGCTTGCAGACATTCCACATAACTATATTCCACAGAACACTCTTCTACAACAGTTGGTTTCATATAAAATAAAGGATCTTTTACTGCTAAAGTAAGATTGTATATGGGCTTACAACCAATACCATTAGATTCCCACCAGCTTCGACTTCCAGTACCAAAGTTTAAAATACTTGAATCCTGAAATATAGACACAAAAATTATCTGATTTTTTTAAAATGCTCTGTCACAAAAAAACAACATACAGAAAATAAAATATACATATATATAACAATGATCAACTGAACTTGCACAGTAAATAAGCTCATCTAATAATCTCAAAACAACATTATACTCTATACCTCCCTCATGTGATAAGAATTGGCTATATTAAGAAAAAAACTGAAGATATTCAAAGCACAACCTCCCTATCTCATACTACTATCCTGCTTGAATTTTTCACATGTAATAACAGAAAGACAATTTATATTTTAAGAGCTCATAATCAAAATATCTGCATGTATCAACTGAATTAATTATCAGACAAAATTAAATTCTTACGTTTTTAAAAAAAAATATATGAAATAAATTTATGAATAAAGACATTTGATATTTTTTGGGGAGGTGAGAGTTAGATTGAACTGATAGGCCATCTGATGTTTGTCACTCACTTTTTTGTTCTTAAGGCTTTAAGATAATGAAAAAAACTGTTGGTTTCGACATGCTTTTAAACTACATTAATGTTAAAAGAAGAAACTAAAACATATTTACCCACATTTATGAATATCATTATATTTCATTAATTTAACTTCTGAAGAATATGGGTAAGAGGTATGACTTAAAAAAACACACAAAATAAAACAAGTCATATTCTGTTCATCACACCCAGTAATAAAATCTTAAACACAATGTTCAACACTGACAGTACCTTATTTAATATTCCAATATCTAGATAGAAACATATGAGAAATACATTCCATCCAAGCCAAAGACAGGTCCACACCAAGTACTACAAAAAGAGGATGAATAATCAAATCTCATACTTATTCTAGTCAATACAAAAATAATTTAGTCTTATTCTGTAACAATTTTATAAGAGGTATGTAATAACAAGCATTAAGATTCCTGTACTTTCACACGAGAATCTTGCATGTGTGTAGAAATTCAATTGTAACACAAACTCAAAAACATTTTTAAAACTTCATATAGCCTTCATTTAATTATTAATTATTTTTACATACTTATAAAATAATCTGATCTGGAAGAATAAGCCCCATTCACTGTAACAGCAAATGCCTTTGGTTTTACAAATCTTGACCCATTACAAGTTTTAATTTGTATTGTATGTAGCTAAACAGTAAGAAAAATTTTTGACACAATGAAACATAAACCTTTATTTGTTAATTACACTAAATAACTTGAGTAACAAAGTTCAGGAATAATAGCAAACTTAATATTGCTTTGTTGTACCTAAAGATGTCTATTATATGAAGCAAAAGACAGTTTGAAAACAAACTGTAAATAAGAAAATTAGTCTCATATGAGAATATTTAACTACTTGAATGTAACTGCTTAATAAGCCTGATGATTAATTGCACAACTCTACTATTTTCAAGTACTATAAGCATGCACTCATACAAAACACAGAAGTTGATGTCACATAATGCATGTTAAAATGGCAGAATTACTTAACATATCCAACAAATTGTAGGTTGAAGGTTTAACACAAAAAAAGAAGTCAATGATTAAAATGGCTACAGCAGGTAATGCAGCTTTTAACATACTAACATTGTCTGAAGAATGTCTCCAGTCAATGATACTGGATGGTTATTACTGAAGTAAGCAGTACCATAGCAATGACAAGTGACAATGTGGTTCTCCAAGATTGATCCTGCACATGCAACCTTGAGAAGAGTAAAAATTTGAACCAACCCTAAACTAATGTAAAGTGCAAATTTCCACTACTGCTGACAACAGTTATTCAATAAGCCAAACATCCTATTCAAAGTTAATCTGTCTTAACTGGAGTCTAAACTGTTTTTCCAAATCTTAAACGTGTCTTCTTGTGTTAAGGAAACAGCATGTAGAAAGCAGAGGCCTTTATTCTATCAATCCTTCAGATAATACTGAAACTTTAATAAGATCGCCTTTTATCAGTCTTTCTCACGAGAAAATATTAAATTATTATTAACCTTTCTATTATTGTAACTACCCTAATAACCTCTTGAGCTCTTTCCAATAAGTCAATATCCTTTGTCATATGAGGGGAGATCAAAATTGTACATAGTATTCCAAATGAGGACTGAGTGGCAATCTGATAAATCAGTGTTTCCCACAGTGTGAGGTGCCCCTGCATGCATATGATATAAAGTGAAGGGCAAAAAAATCAGGATAAAGTCAATAGTGAACTAATGCAACTAAGTGTTTCAGTACAATTAATAAAAATAATTGGTAATTACTAATATACATACACATTTTGATGTATATTTCCATATTACATCTTGTCAATTCACTCTATCACTCATTTAAACAAAAAGAAAGGAGGGAGACAAGAATGACAAAAGTTTGGGAAATGCTGCGATACATGATTACTTTCTTTGGCTTATACTTAATACGTTTAAACATACATCTTGAAATAGTACCATCTTAATTACTGACAACATGGCACTGCTTTAATGGCTTGATTGAGTTATTCACTACTATATCAAGATGATGTTCTTCTATCACACTGTTGAGTGGGTTCTCACCTATATTAAACGTGTTCCAAATTACAATAATCTGTATGCATTCATTATAATTAAAGGTCATTTTTCCATTATATGTTCAATTTACCAAATTATTTAACTCTTTTTAGTATGTCAACATCCTCAATGCAGCTAACTTTACTGATTATGCCCCTACCAAAAACATATATACAAATATGAAAAAGGAAAGACCCAACACTGACCCATTAGGCATTCCATTAGCAACGAGGTTTGAGTTTAACTGGATTACAATAACAGTAACCTTTGCTTTTTTCCATCCTTTACTCTAAAACCAATTAACCAGTTTTTTCTTAACCATTACTAATGGGATTTTATTAGGTAATCTTCTATGTGGCAGCTCATTAAAAGCTTTATGAAAATCTAAGCACATCAAGTCCATAGCATCTCCATCATCCAGATAACAATCAACATCTTTGAAAAAATTATCAAATTAGTAAGGCAAAACCTCCCTTTGGTTAATTCATATTAGCTTTATTAATATCATTTTTCCAAACAATTTCAAGTTTTTTTACTGGTTTCTCTTGAACTTTATTCCACAAAAGAAGTCAGAACCAAGACTAACTGGTTTATAATTTCCAGGACAACTATTAGAAATCCTTTTAAAAATATACATTACCATTCTTCAATTCTGATCTACTAATAATGAAAGAGAAGCTTGCATCTTATCCTTGACCTCCTTTAAAACTTAGGGAAAACACTGGTCATAGAGATGTACCTGTTTTAAATCTCTCAATTTTTGTAACTAAACTAAGGGATTATAAACTACATTATTCATGTGAACTCCAATATTTTCCATAGAACGCTCAGGGTCTCGAATACTGACATTTTCTTTTGTGAAAATAGAAGATAAAGAAACATTAAAGCTATCTCATAGTTTTAAAAAACAACAACAACTAAGTTTTAACATTATGAACTTGCTGTTTTTCATAAGCCATTTTTGATTTTCTAATTGTTTGTTAACCAGATCTTCACATTTTTGTATTTTCATTGTTGATTAAACACTTCTTGTTCCTAAAATCTCTAACTCTAATCCATGTAAATTTAATGATTTGACTACACTTTTATCTTCAGCTTCAATAGGATGCAGTTCCTTCATTATATGAATAGCCACCACTCACTTTAAAAATTGATCACTATTAAATAATTGAGTGATTCGTGGTATATGCTGATTAATTAACTAACGAGCCATTTATTAATTAGTACACACCCCTCTACCCCCTTCTTTCCATCCTGTTTCATAGCATCCTCCATCTGCTTTTAATATTAATCCAGGCCTACCTCAAGTAATTTGGTATTTATCATATCATCCAATTAATACCATTATTCTTTCCTAGTAGAACATAACCTTAATTTCATGACCTGAGCTGAAGAGACACAAACATTTCCAAGTGCCCCTGGTTGTGAATATCAAACCAAAACCACTGCCACGCTATACTGACTAACTCCCCATCTCCCTTCAAACAAACTCATTTACATTCAAACAAACAAGAGGTGTGCTCTAAATTCACAACTTTTTCTTCTACAGCATTACTTTTAACATGGTGTTACTTCTCCTATTTCGTTCATATTTTGTTTTTAAGGTCAACATTTCCACATTTTGCAAAAACACATTTCTTGTCACCAAGCAATCGCCACTATGTTTGTTTTTTAACACATGCAGTAACATCCCACTGATAAAGATTAGACTGATTATCTAACATATATAAAAGCAAGCATGTGTCATATCCCATCATGATTTATATTTCAAAACTGGAGAAGTCATAAAAGTCAAAATCCATTTATCCAGATAGAATATTTCAGTTATTTTGTCTGCCTATTATGATTTTTATGATGGGGTGAGAAAGAGCCATGAGGGGTGTGTGAAACCTTATATACTAGTGTGCATTAGTACAATACACATAAAGGTGTGTGGTACCATTTAGCCTAAAGCCAATGCATAAAATTTATAAAAGTAAAAATATCAATTCCATTTTAAACTTAAATTGTGTCTGAATTAAGCTATTTTCAGTTATGTCACCAATGTTTTAAATAAAAACAAATCTCTGTAATCAATAGAGACCTTAAGAAATATGTTATCTGTTTTGTCTATACATTTCATTTTGTGCTTTCAGTACACAGATTAACAACAGTATTAGGTTATACTTTTGTTGCTAAGCAAAATGACAAAGGCTATTGTTTGAATGTAGTGTTACCAAAATTCACCAATTTTTCTATATGTTAGAAGTTGTAATGTAACTTATTTTTTATCAATAATTATTCTATGAACACACCTTGAATTAATTTCAAGAATGATCTTAATTTTAATAAGCATGCAAAGGAATTTACTGACAATGGACTACCTCAACTGTACTTTTCTGCACTATGTTGCTCAATTTGATTACACAAAATGCATGTTTATTCCAGTTAGCTATGAAATGTGAGGTCAGTGTATACTAGAGGATAGGGGTGGTAGTACTTGCCCTGTTACTTTTGATAGGCTATACACTAACTGAATAATAAAAACATGTTTAATTATCAGTGATAAAGGTAATAATAATTAATAATTATGTAGCTAATTTCTCTGTGTACATTGTTTGAATTGGATAAACATAAAAGGGGTATTCAATAAAGATCCGAGTTATCAAAATATTTGAAAGTCACCCACAATACTCACTAAACTTATCTAACTTAACAACAATTTTATTTGGTGAAGGTAAAAAACAACTCATGTTTACAAACATTGCAACTAAATACCATAGTAGGATTACAATATGTAGGATTACAGGGTACAAGTAAGTAGCTGTATACCATGTTTTGTTTCTGTTAAATATACGACAGTCACAAAAAGTTTTCTTTTTGCCCTCCCTCCTTTGTTCCCAAATACCATCAATGCCATAGTATATGCATTAAAAAGTAAAAACACTGTAATCTGAAAAACAAAATATCTACAAGATACCTTTGTAAGTTTTGAGCATTCTCCAATCATGTAACTTCATTTCATACTATACACAAACACACACATATATATATTCCTGTATCTAAGTAAACTGCTTGAACCCACAGATGTTAAAACCTCTTCCAAACACTGTAAACATGTTACATAAAAATTCTAATAAAGTTTTCTTTGGTATCTATTCAACCTATCTCTAAACTTGAGTTATCTGATGTCTTCTCACTGAAGACATTTTCTATAGCTTTAAAACAGTTATAATTTATCACAAATAATTTCAGAATTTACAAACAAAAGTAACATTTACAGAAACAAAACACGGATAACATTTTTAAAAGGTGATAGGTTCTTAGGAAAACTAAAGGAATTTCTTGGGATCAACAGAATAAAAAAGTAGGTTATTTTATTCATAGATAAAATCTTTGCAGCTGTGTACAAATGAAAATACAAACATTTTTATTTTCCTTCATGAATCACATGTCAGAAGATAAAATGTTCAGTTGAAATATAGTTAAAATCAATATACAAAATTTACTTCAAAGTTCATATTTCAAAACTTTTTATCAAGTAGCCAAAAAATATAGAAAGAATAAGAAAACCATGTCATTAGGCTCAATAGTTTTGAATTATTTTTTAAGCCTAAAACTTTGTAACATATGTCCAATGCAACTATACTGTTTAACATTTCAAACTAACAAAATATTTATTCACTTATCAGTCACTTGCTTCAACAATTGTGTACACTTTTCCAGACAATTCATTGTTGTTTTACACTTTCATAAGGGTGATTATAACAATGTAAGTACTTTAAAGAATTGTACCTATACCTTTGCAATTACTCAAATACTTTGTTTCCAACTAAGGAAAATGAATACTTGTAGCTAATTTATTAATTAGGCAAATGCATAGTTAACCAAGATTAAAACCTAGTATTTTTGATAGCTTTCAAATAGCTTAAAATCAAACATAAAAGTCAGAATAGCATTAAGTTGGTACATTAAAATGTTTCATAATTATAGCCTCATCTTACAAAGTCCATAACCCATGAGGGAATGAATAAGAACAAAATTAAAGTATATTCAGATAAAATATTATTGTGCTAACAAGTAAAAGCAATGTTTAACATTCCCATACTAACTGCAGAAATATTTTGATTTTACAATGATAAAATGTGTTAATTCTGCCAAGTAATACAGTATTTTGCATGAATTGATGTTGCCCATATGGTTCTAAAGTAGCCTAAATAAGTCATAGTTAAAAAACATTAATAAATTTGTAAATGATTAGCTCAGGCAGGTTATAATCCAGTAACTTCAAAGCTTATATCTTTATTTCTAGTAATTTGATTGATATGAAAATTAAAAACAGTTAAAAATAAACGTTTCAGATTTTTTAATCAAAATTAAATAGTTTTAATTATCTCTAATCCTATTTAGAAAACAATTATAGCATTGGTAAAAATGATGTTTGTTTTGACATTAAAGTTAAAAAGAAAAACTTCACTCTTCAGATAATTATAAAAATAACTTATTTCTGCCAATGTTTCATCATTGCAGCTTGTTCAAGAATACTAGTTCATATACTCAGACCTGTTTTAAAAAAAAAAAGTCATTTATACAGATAAATCAATTTCATTTCTACTTAGACAAAGAAAACATGAAAAACTTTTATT
Organism: Tachypleus tridentatus; assembly: GCF_004210375.1. Classification (NCBI taxonomy): domain Eukaryota; kingdom Metazoa; phylum Arthropoda; class Merostomata; order Xiphosura; family Limulidae; genus Tachypleus; species Tachypleus tridentatus. The sequence goes on along the minus strand of NC_134832.1, from coordinate 116,272,836 downwards.
TCCAGGAGAATACTTATTCCTATACAATGAAAAAGTAATTCTGTAAAAAGAGTAAAAGCTTCAGATATCCTAAACAACACTAACTTCAATTAATTCATCTAAACATTATTATTTATAGGAAAAACTGAGACATAAAATTTTACCATGGAAATGTTTAAGTGATGCATATATTGTTGTATTACAAATAATCAGTTATTGCTATAGGCCTTAAGTGAATTCCAGCACACTCCAGCTATGTTGGTTTGATAAAACCTCAAAAATTTAATCTTTCCTTTTGATATGACATTGTAAAACAAGGATGCTTGGCTGTTTCTTTTATTAACTTCTGAAGAAAATGGAGAAAAGTTTTGACTCACTCTAGACCTGAATAGTTATTAATATTATTAACTCTGTAAAAGAGGAAATATTGATTTCCCTTTGTCCATAACTTATATACATGTTTGCTTATACAATATTAAAGAATACAGGTTTTGAGTTGTAAGTCAGAAACTTAACAAAAAGTAAACAAAAACAAAAAAACAGTACATTTACACTATATTTGACACACTTAAATAGCCACAGAGTTAGCAGTGGGTGCTGCTTGCCAGTTGTTTTCCCTATGGTCAGCAGTTCACAATAAGTAATAGTGACTGAGAGCCTTAGTAATTTTACAAGTTTAGTAGAAAAGGGAATAAAGCTTTAGATCCTCATATTTAGTCTAAACTATCTTTATTCAATATCTTTAAACTTCCCCAAAACTTCTACAATCTAGCCTTCATAACTGATGCCCCTTTCTAGCATATAACATACCCTTAATCTGAAAAATACCCTACAAGTTTAAGCAGCCCACCTCTTGCTCTAAGTATATGCTTAAGCTTTGGAATCTTTTTTTTTTATGTTTTAATTTCTGTGCCCATCCAAAAACAGCACTTCTGAAAGTGACATACATTTATTTCATCTTTATACTTCTGAAACAGTTCTTTTTATATTTTAAAGCACCTCTTCTGATTTATTGCTGTAACTCATTGCATTACACCTAGATCTTCAAATCCAAAGGCACTATATAATTACAAACACATATAGTGACCAAATGTTTCTGTTTTAGTTAATGAATTACTGACATTCATTTATTTCTTCCTAATTTATTACTGTAAAATATTTACTGAAACAATTTAAGATCTAGTAAAACCAACCACAGCTGTTATTAGTAGTCCACTTACCAAAATGATGTAGCTACGTTTCAGCTGGTATGCACCAAATATTCCTAATATTACAGCAATCATTTGGAAGAAATTTCCAATAATTGGTGCCCACATATAACCCAAGAAATCAAACACCTGACGCTGCACTGTTGTTACCTTAAAACAGATTACAAACTTTATAGAGTGCACTGTACAAGACAATTGTCAACCTACATCACTTAAACACATTAGTAACTTAGCATAAAAAAGTTGCTTTAAAAAGAATTATAACATGTCAACAATAATTGATTGTTCTATTAAGTCATCTCTAACAAACATGTTTACAGCAGCAGTTATATGTACAGTGTAATAACAATGTTCCCATAACATTTAAAAATCAGCTTTGACAAAAAAAAAAAAAAAACTTTTTTCAAATGAATAAATCCTTCCAATATATGAAATGGTTCTATAAACATCATATAAAATTAACACAGAATACTATCAAAAGTTTTACAATTTATTTTATGTAGCTGAATAATGAATTTCCTGAAACAAGTATTTTGAATGTATTTTGTATGTAGCCCTAGAATTAGATTGCCATTTAATTTTACAGAGTTCAACTTAGAATAAATTACATAAAAAACCTAAACACTTAATTGTTCTAATTTGATATTTTATACTTTAAGTAATTCTGAAAAATGTCATTCATTTTATTTTAATTAACAACATAATTAAGGCTTGCTCCATGATTAAGTATACATTTAAATTGTGTGAACATTTATTAATGCAAAATACACATTCTCACAGTTTAACTTCTAAGGTAGTTGCATACAGTAAAATTCTAGTCACACAACTTCCATCACTACTAGTATAACTATATTATAAAGTATTACTCTCCTGTTCTAAATTATCATACCCGTACGATTATTAATTTTGGAGCAATTTTTTACCCTTCACAATGCTTAGTTTTGTCTACATGATTACTTTTTTGATCATCATTTACGAAGAACACAAAATTCAATTTAATATTATTATTCTGACCTGCACAATTACTAAATTGAAAGACTGAATTTTTCCATCCTGCACTATTATCTGGAACACAAAAGTAACTGATAAATAATAAAATTCTTACGCAAAACTATGTGAATTACTACTTCGTTTTTAAGTTTAAGTTTCTAACACTAATAGTAATAACATAAGCAAACAAACTTACAAACTGCAAACCACAAACTGTTAGAAAAAAGCTTCTGATAGTACAGCAAGACATGATATCATCGTTAACAAACGTTAGAACTTAATAATGTCAACCATACTACCCACAAAAAGTCTGTAGCTAAACATTGTTACCAATACGAGTATTAGGACTTTGGCCAAAGAACGTAACCCAAGCATAGTCTCTGAAGTGAATTATTCCGAAAATATTTAAACTTCACACTGCCAACGTTACGTCTATAATGGCAGCACGCAACTTAACTAACGGTGTCTATACACGTTTTGGCGCAGCACTAAAATTTATAAAGGATCGAATTTCAAAAGAAAATTAAAAGTCAAACATTATCCAGCAAATACGGAAAAATCGAGATGAAAAAATTAATAACACAAAAGCTTTTCGATGACATTTCGGATACTTATTTCTACCCTTTTAAAACTCCAACAGACGCTACGTTGATAGCAACGGCCTCTCGTGTTAGAAAGTACATTTTATGCAGAAAAATATTTAGTAACGTTTATTTTAATATTTTATTGATTTATTTACAAATTAGGGCTCATTTTACAGATCACGCAAAATTTATTTATGACAAATTGTGACATAATAGTTTGTTATGTTAAATTTCCGTTCAACACTACTCGAGAGTTATCTTTTCTAACCGTACCCAATTTTCATTGTATAGAAGGCAGCAAGTCAACACTACCAACTGACAACTCTTTACCGACAACTAGTGAAATTAATGTGTGTTTGTGTGTGTGTGTTTTCTTATAGCAAAGCCATATCGGGCTATCTGCTGAGCCCACCGAGGTGAATCGAACCCCTGATTTTAGCGTTGTAAATCCGAAGACATACCACTGTACTAGCGGGAGGCAGTGAAATTAATCGTAATATTATAAAACTCCAAATGTGAAAATGCGAGCTTCACCGGCCCGGCATTGCCAGGAGGGTAAAGGCGTTCAACTTGTAACCTGAGGGTCGCAGGTTCGCATCCTCGTCGCGCCAAACATGCTCTCCCTTTCAGCCATGGGGGCGTCATAATGTTACGGTCAATCTTACTATTCGTTGGTAAAAGAGTAGCCCAAGAGTCGGTGGTGATGATTAGCTGCCTTTCCTCTAGTCTTACACTGCTAAATTAGGAGCGGGTAGCGCAGATAGCCCTCGAATAGCTTCGCGCGAAATAAAAAAAAACAAACAAGCTTCACCAGCGACAGTTTCGAGTTCGTTACTCACAGGTTGCGAATCGAGAGCCCTAATCAAGCTGCAATAATGATAAATTCGTTTGTACAACAGAAAACATGTAAACTTCTCCCTGAGAAAACAACTTCACAATTAGTTTTAATTTTCATGTGTCGTAGCCAAAAATGGTTTATTTTAAATTCCTTGTTAGATGCTTAATTTAACCTAACAGAAACATTTCTTCATAAACTATTGCCACAAGCATGCGCAAATTTTAACTCCCATAAAAACAAAAACTAGAGGAGTTTTTCAAGAAACTATTACAGCTTTTAGCCGTGTATAATTATATGTATTGAACTGAACACATTTACGACACACCTACGTTCAAAAGGCTGTTTCATTTTTATTATAAATATTTAAAAGTGGATTTTAAAATTATTGCAGTGTTGTGAAACTTCATTTGAAGTTCAAAATGACTTCTTATAAATTATCGTTTTCTTACAGTAATATTTACGTATTTAATAATCTACACGAAACACAACTCCTCTAATACTATCAATAAAATTCATGAACAAGCTATTGTTGTTTGTTTTTTTTTAATTTTGCACAAAGCTACTCGAGGGCTATCTGTGCTAGCCGTTTCTAATCTAGCAGTGTAAGACTAGAGGGAGGCAGCTAGTCATCATTTCTACTTTTTAAACGAATAGTTTGACCGTCATTATACACCCCATGGCTGGGAGGGCGAGCATGTTTAGCGTGACGCGGGCGCGAACCCGCGACCCTCGGATTACGAGTCGCACGCCTTACGCGCTTGGCCATGCCAGGCCTAGCTATTGTTGTTCAAAAATTTTCAATTTCTTTACAAATTTTGATGTATGAGAGTATTGCTTTATAGGGTGAAAATTGCATGGGAAATTCTAACGTTCAAGAAAAAAAATTAAATTTTTAAATTGTCTTCAAAAGATAACTGCCTAATTTAAGTTACATGTGTAGATCGGAAAATTTAATTATGATTTTCGTTGTAACTAAAAAAAATAATTAAATGAAAACTTTAAAATTTCAACAATAAAATTAAAACATTTACACAAAAAATATTTTAATCAGTTTGTAATGCGTGTTATATTTCTTCCTTCTAACTTGGTTATAATATGTAATTTCGGTATGATATTAAAATATTCTGACTTTTCTTCTGATATTCACATTGGCTGTCATAAATCAAAATACGTCCCTACTATAAGAAATACAAAATTTTAAATTATAAACTTTTTAACACTTGTTTTGAATTAAGTTACATTGTTTATTTTATTTTTAAGTTACAATGATATTATTTAAAGTAGTTTTATAAAAGTTACAGCTGTAGCCATTATCACAAAAACTGTTGTATAAATTATGTACAAAATTTGAAATTAAAGAGTAAACAATCTCACTTACTCTGATAATTTTTATTCTTTACATATAGGTTTTTCATTCAAGTTCACACAAAAGTAACATTGTTACAATCAAGCAACAACAGCCACTATACTAAACATCAATTTCTCCATTTCATGTACCTTAGCAACCCTGTAGTTGTAAGATCTAGTTTTTAATCAGAACAAATACACAAGTATGCTACTCTGTGCTATAACTGAGCAACATCCAGAAATAATTTCTGTTGATACAATATACATGAACAACTTAATGGTCACCTACACAACTAATTAAAGGGAGTTTATCACAGTTATGTGACCTGATACATTTTCCACATAAATGTGTGTGTGAAAAACAAACATTAAAACAAACAAAAAACTTCAAATAATTTGTTACTGAAACATCAAAATATCTAATACTTGTTCCTTTCTCAAAAGTAAAAAATATTCTGATCAATTAATGGATTGCATTGAAGTGACTGCAAAATAAGCTTCAGAGAAGAGAAGCTGAATCAGTTCAAGGGTTTAGTAATTATTTATATTCATAACACTTGTTTGAAAACATAATTTTAAAAGATTATCTTACATTATCTCTGTTTAATAATCCTTTGATATCACTGTTACAAGATCAGCAAAAAAGGGGTGAAAGATTATGTAATTCAAGTGCACTTGTATAAGATTTTGGTTAAGATAAACCAGTACATTTCACAAACATCATAATTCTTCAGTTACAACACACTTAATTTGGTAAACATACCACTGTAATTATAAAGCATCTTGCTGGAGACACAACGTGTTCAATATCCATGAATGTAAGCTACAGAGTTGTGCAATTAGTGTTATTTGTTATTCACTTCATTGACAGCCCCATTCATCAATTAATACATTGTTTCACAAACCATGGTACCTGCATGAGTAATAAACACTGGCACCAGGTGCAGCCTGCCAGTTGCATTCCCTTCTAGTAGCAACTCAACAACAACAACAAAAGGTTGGCAGCTGATTCTGTCATATAATTGGCTTCCCTTTAATTAGCATCTTCAAAAAAACACGACAGGTAATTGAAGCCAGTTGCATAACATCACGTCAAAAGTTTAAAAAGAAAAAAATTAGCAACGGGCACTGACACAGTTATCTTCTCTGTAAGGAGCAGTTGAAAACCAAAAAGAAAGTTTGAAGTGGGTGCTACCAGCCAGCAGCCTTCTCTCTCCCTAATCAGTAGTTCAAAACTAGTGACAGTGGCAGATAGCATTACTTGGATAATTGGGATGAATCAAAACCCTAATTTGGATTAAGCAATTAGTTTACATGGCAATAATTAATGCAAACACTGCTCATAAGTATTTAATTTTTATTGATTGAATTACCCAGTTTTAGTGAGCTATATGATAATTAAAAATTACAATATCAAGTACACATCATTTTTGGAAGTGAAGAATACCAATTTATACAGTGCATAATGGCTAACTATAGAAACTATTAAATTTCACATAAACACCCCATCTGTAATTATTGGAAAATATACAGTTATACACACACACACACACACACTATTGATTATTCAAACTGTAGATTGCACATACACAATATGAACATATTATTCTTCCTTCAAAGGTCATTTAACATGTTTTACTGAATAATTTGAATCACAATTTCAGAAGTAGTCACATTTTATTATGAAAACAACATCCAACACAGCATGTAACTAGGATCCTACAATCAGTATTGTCAGTATATCACATTGGTAAAGAATTTGTGTTATGGAAGAAAAAATATTTTTTTTTTGTTCTTTGTTGATCAATCTCCAAAGTGTGTTGTTGCTAACTGTAGGGCATATAGTATTTTAAATTTTTTCCACAGAAGTATTGAATATAATTTATAATTTCATTGTATACATCACTGGTTTGGCCACATCAGGAGTACTACGGTCTCTCTATGGCTCTTGGCCCCTTACCTTACAAAATACATTGAATTGATGGAAAGGGTTCAAAGAAGGTCTACTAGGATGACACCTGGGATGGAAAGCTTGTCATATGAATGCAAGTTAAAATTTGTGAAGTTGTTTTCTCTTGAGAAAAGAAGGTTTAAGGGCAGTCTGATTGGGGTGTACAAGACTGTTAAAGGAATTGATAGTGTTGATGCATTTTTTTTTGTACTTAATGGTGAGAATTGTAGAACTAAGGGCAAAAATACATGTTCTTCAGGGTAGAAGTCATCTTTAGCCGAGATAATTTTACTTTTCTAATTGACTAAATTAGAAAAGGCTTGATAAATATTTCAGTGATAAGGGCTGGTTTTAATTTATGCGTGTAGTTTAGTGGATGGAATACTCAATGGATCAACAGCTCCCTTATTATCCTTAAATACTACAAGTTAACATGGCGTTTCATTACAGAAGTGAATAACTACCAGTTTTGTAAAGCCAAGGTATTAATCTGTAAATAACTCAGAAAGAATCAGCAATCTTTACTCGAAGATGCACACACACAAACAAAAAAAGGTTCTTGAAATAAACAGAACATATTAGATCTTAATTTGAAATGTTTTAATACTACATTAATATGTAGTGCTACCTAACTGTTTTCTCAGTTTATTATTTTTTTAAACTAAAGACGTGAAAATTCTTTTAAGAGAATTGACTAAGATGTAGAAGTTTCATTTCACAACATTTTTCATAGTATACTGAGTACTGACTGTCACACAAGAATGTCAACTGTCACATAAAACAAATATTTGTAGTTGGCATTAAAATTATGCAAGTTGTTTTGTTTTGTTGAGTATTACAAGTGAGTAGAATATTATGAAGGTGGAAAAAAATTCCTATGGAATATACTGGTTAGGAAAGAATTTGTATAATTTCACCTTCTTTAGCAAAAGGCACTTTTCACAGGTTATATGCCATATCTTACACAAATCATAAAAGAAGTACTGAAATTAAACAAACAAATCACAACACTGGCAGAAAAAATATTAAACTGAAATTCTGTAGAAAAAAAAAAGTAATTATTAAAAACACTATCCTGTTCACATGTAATTTCTATATATCTGTTAATCACATTTCATCCTTCTTTGTGAATATTTAGTAATAAGATTCCACAATATAATTTTATACTTTGTAAATATTTTACACAACATTCTAGAGTGAAATTAAATTCTGCAGTTAAGTCACCATACCTCATCATACAACATTTTCATTATTTCATTTATTAAATATTAAATTAGTTTACACAAGCAATTTGCATATCACTCAATAAACTTTAACAAAGAACTGATATAAATCTTAAAATTACCATACCCTTCTTCTTGCAGCCTTAATTATTTACCAACAAGTGATTATATTTATTCTGAGGATTCAATCTTCTATAATCCTAATACAAATATTCTGACTTAAATCTCAAGTGTTACAGGATGGTAGCCTTTATATAATAAGGTCATTTTCATAATACAATGAATAAGATCCCACAAGTGCTCTTAAAAAAATACAAACTACAAATTGGATCACAACAACTGCTTTATTTTACAAATCATTCAGATTATCATGTGAATACTTCAAAATTATATCTGATGAATTAATACTTTTTTCAGTCTGATGATTACTTTTAGTCAAATAGACTCACAGTTGTTTGTGTTGACTTTTGTTCTTCTTCAATATACTTTACGATGTCAATATCTTCTGTTTTTTCTGACTTAACAGGTAGCTTGTTTACTTCTCTGTCTAAAGTTTGTGTCTGCTTAAGATCTGCAGAAGGATGAGATCCTTTGCTTGTGCTGAGAAAATGAGTAGAATGGTTGTCAGCAACAGACTTCTGAAGAATCTTTGGTTTTGGTAAAGGAACAGGTTTCCCCCTGGTGACAGAAGCTGGTTTAGGAGGAGGTGTAGGCTTGCATTTTTTGAAAGTTTCCTCAAGCAACTGCTTTTTAGTTTCCTGAAAATTTTTGTTACAAATATTATAAGAAAATGTTATTTTCTTCATTTTTTTATTGTAATTTTGTGTCAAAATGTTTTATGCAAGAATAACCTAGATGTACATTTTGTTTGATATTTAACAAGATTGTAGAAATAAATGTTTAATATGCTTAATTTTGTAAAACTTATTTCTCAGTTTAGTATGAATATTATTAAATATAACTCAGAACACACTCTTTGGTTATTTGCATTATAAAATTTTACGAAAAACAAAAATATAAATGTTATTTCCCACCTAGGCATAAGGAAAAAGATAAGAGATTAATGGGACTCGCCAATCAACAACCCCGTTGGTCTAGTCAGTTGCCTTCCTTCCAATCAGCAGTTGGCAAAAAAAAAAAAAAGTTGGATACAGGTTAACTAACCTCTTGTCAATAATGTAAAAGTAGCAACAGTGGCAGATACCTGCATTATGTTTGGCAAAAAAACTGAACAGAGCACAGAAAGCCCATTATGTAGCTTTGTGCTCAACAACAAATTAACATAACAATATTTCAATTAAATGGACAGTGAAATAACAAAGTAGTAATAAATAGAAACACTAATTTTTATTAGTTGATTTTTAGAACAATTAAAAATAGTAATAACTGGAAGCACAAATTTCAGTTTAGTTGAATTTTGACCAATAGATTAGTTTCCACAATGCAATTCAATGTAACAGCTGCCCTCTAGGATACTGACTATATCAATTAAGTCATCCAGCTCTAAACTTGAGGTTATTCAACATTTCTTGTATAAAATGTACAATTTCATAATATTATTCTTTATCCAAAAAAAAGTTTCCTTCATATAATTTAATAACTATATTTATATTGAAAAAACAACTCTTAACTTTACCACAATGGACAAATTAATTTTAGTATTATGATTTACAGTTGTTAAAATAAATGTGGGAAGAAGATATAATTACGTTTTAAAAGTTGTAATTGTGTTAAGAAGTATACTGAAGCATGTTCAATAATATTACAAGCATTGTTAGAAAGTTTCAAATAACAAGATCACCAGTGTATTAGTCATACAAAAAATATGTTGTTTGCTATAACAATAGCTAAAAAGATTGGTTATCAAATGCTTGAGTATCAATACTGGAATGAAGTAATCAATGTTATAAACACAAAGAGGTTAAAGATGATGTAAACATAAGACATGTGATTTAATAATTAAAGAAAAAAAGCACACATTACTTAATAAAGCAATTGAAAATGTTACTTTATGGGAATGATACAAGTACACCTGTGCACATACTTTGAAGAGAGACTCTTGGGTAATTTAAGATTTTTTTTTTTTTTTTTTTTTTTATTATTAACAAAATTCAAAAGAATAAACTGAAGAAATACAAGTTGGAAAGGCCCAGATATTCATAACATAATTTGTTACACCCTTAAAATAATTCTAACAGTGCATGTTACACAGAAATAACTAATCAGTTTGTTGTTGATACTTTCTTTATATTTTAAACACTAATTCAAATGTAACCCTCTTCCCATTAGTTATTTGAAATTGTTCTTGATATCATTGTTAAGATGAAAATAAATTTCCAAACATGAGCAGCATAGAAGGCCAACGTTTAAAATGAAAAAGTTATGGTGTATCCTAAAAAGTGGACCTCTGGGTAATTATATCTCAAATTGTTTAAAATAACTCTGCTCAATATTTTTTTCATTTCTATTAATAAGTGTCAAAAATTGCCATTAGAATTTATGGAATTATTAATTATTTTAGAATAATTATAGCATTAACATTAGAACTCTAATAAACACATTACATTCAGGATTATATAAGTAGTACTTAAAAGGTATACAAGATTTCAGCATGTTATATTAAAATGATTTTGAATATTCAAATTGGCAAGTCATGTGACAACCACAGGCAATATTTGGTATTTTGTAAGTAGTGTGATGCTACTAAACATCTCTCTCTTTAGGAAAGAGTACAGAACAGTCTTTTCAGATGCAAAATATTCCTACACTTAAATCATAAAGATGTGTACAATTTGGTCATTAAACCTTTCCAATCAGTGATATAGAAAAAAACCCACTTGTAGAGAAAAATATATGTAAAAACAGCTGGGTAAAAAATTTTCTCAACCCAAACAAGCTGTTTTTACATAAACCTTTCCAAGACTTAATGGAACTGAAAAACAATGAAATATAGATAACTTGAGGCACAAGGGCCTTTCAAAAGAAGGAGACCAACAAAGTCATATCCTAGCCATAGGAAGCAAAGTGCAGAAGAAAAAAAAACATCCATATGCTACAGGCAACAGTAAGCAACATAATCAAGAAATGAGATCAACATGGTATGGCATCACTAAGATAAGGCTCTTCCTGTTCTATGGATTTCCAAGTGGTTGGAATGTTGTCAATGGTGCAAAATATCATCCTTATAACCTAAATGAATTATGAAATGCTAATGGGGAAGACTAGTGTGCTTCAGAAATGACAGCCTTTCAAAATATCCTTTTGCAATAGAAATTATGCTGCAGGGCTAATGCTAAAAAGAACACAATCAAGATGCAACATAATCAGATGTGGAGAGATGAACTGGAATTAAATGGTGAGGCTTCAAAATCGTTTTAATATAACATATTCAAAACTTTAATATAATTATACATCAACAACTAACACACAGCTTAAACTGAGTAGTACCTCATTATTTGAAGACACTGGGTCATGATGAGATGTAGTGTCCTTACAAGCAGAAATATTCTTTGTTCTGGGCTTAGGAACTGGTTTCACAACATTGAAAGTTGATACATTATCAGTGTCTGAAGCTGTTGCAACATCAAAATGGACAGTAGAAGAAACAGTAGCTTGGCTTTGTGCTGTCTCTATATCTGTTTTAGGTGGTGGAATTTTCTTACCAAACAAGTCATCTAAATTAGTGTCAACTCTACAAACCAAAAAACATTTTCATGTATACTGGATCATATCTGATGCCTAATCATTTAACATAGATGTAATACTTGAGTATGTGTGTTTTCTTATAGCAAAGCCACATCGAGCTATTTGCTGAGCCCATCAAGGGGATTCAAACCTGATTTTAGTGTTGTAAATCCGTAGACTTACAGCTGTACTAGCAGGGGCATAATACTTGAGTAACTTCTTATAAATCATTATTAAACTGTGTTACATTCCCGATTTTTAATATTTGAAACTCAAAACATGTTCTGCTAAAGTTGGAAGGAATTAAATGATTATATCTTGTTTTTATTTGCCATTTCAGTCACTTCTGGACCAGAGTGGGGTGAGGGATAACACCCTCATCTTCTGATTTGTATCCTTTTCACAACTAATATTTAACCAAATTGTATGAAATGTAGTAAAACTAATTAAATTCCAATTATTTTGGTTTTACAAAAAATATATATACTTTGATTTATAAATTTTTTATTATGTGAATTTCCACAATTTATTGCAAGAGAGTTTTGAAAAAAACAACATTAAAAATAAATATCTTAAGATTTCAATTTTTTATCTTTACTCAAAAATTTACACTTTATTTGCATAATAAATTTCAACTTTATTGATGTTCAATAAGATATTTCTTTCAACATTTTGCTGATTGCAGCAGTCAGTGCTTTTACCTATTAATTATAAACAAATAATGGTAAAAATTGATATTTACAATAGTATCATGTTAGGTTAAGTATCAATATTTGTAGTCAGAAACTTAACACAGAATATAATTAGAATATAACACATTTAATAAAATATACTTTGTTTTAATACCATTAAATTCAATAAATAAGGGTTAGAGTCACATTTCAGTTACTTGCATATTTTGCTGTTGCCTAACATAATCTAATCTGATTTTGGATAGTTAGAGTATTTTTACCAACTCTGTAGCCACTATGTAATCATGAAACTAGACATGCAATGTGTTAAGTGTATCTTCACAAAATCTTGCAAGCTTTTGGTATACATTACAGGCCTGTTGTATAATGGATTTACATGTGAATTAATATTATAAAGTCAGTCTGAGTGAAAGGCAGTTTTGATGCTAAAAATAAAAATACTTCATCTTACAGTTTCCATATTTCATTTGCATACTTTCTAAAACCTTGTAAAGGATTATCAAATTTTTTTCTGTAAAACTTTATATTTTTTCTGTTACTTTATTCACCCTAACCACTAAGTTTAGCAAAATTAGCAATATATGGTAAAATGAAAGGTTGAAAAAGAAGAAATAAATTTAAATTATCCTTTATTTCTTTCTGCAACAATTGCACATTGTATCAAAGAAGTATAAGTTATTTATTATAACAGCCAAAATTAATAGACGTTTCAAAAATGGGCTTAGTGTTTTGCTTAACAGCTGCTTTTAGATCCTCTCAAAATACACCGAAAGCCATTCTCACAGCAGCACAGTTTTGTGTAAACAAATGACTAAGTTACAGGTACTCCATGATAGTGTGATGTGCATACTAAGAAACTGAGTATTAAATGAAAGCTTTATTTAATTTGCTTTTTATATTCAAAGCTGTGCAGAAATGTTTCAACATTTTATTTTGGCAATTACAGTAAATGTTAAAATATAACAAAATATCAAATTCAAAATACTGTCAAGATAAGAAAATTTTTTAAACAGAGTTAAATTATTTTTATTCAAATTTGCATGTTTGATATGTGGTTATGCATTTGACACCTGAAAAATGCTTGCCTTTCAGTTCAGATAGTGCTTATATCTAAGCTGTATGTATTGTAGTTATCATATCCACTGTAAAAGGTTCAAGTTGATTCCTATACAGTAAATACAATCTTTTTAGAAGAAAATGCAGTTAAACATCAGTGATTTTATAAAAGCTAAATATTACTCTTGATAAATCACAGAATCACACAATGACAGAAACACTTGCATATGTTTAGTTTGTTGAATAAAATATTTGTACTGCTTCTCATTTATGTACACATTTGAAGAAGTTTCAGAGACAACAAATACCAACTGAAAACTAATATTTGAAACAAGTGTTGGTGTTCACAAAAAAATATAAATCAAACTTTCCTTTATGGCAAGATGAAAATGTGCAAGCTGCTAATCAAAGCTGGATGAAACTGCGAGGCACACAACATTTAGTCAATGTATGAAAAATAAAGTTGCACCAATAAACATGTAATGCTAAATTAGATAATGCAATCTAAACAGACTCACTTTAGTAATTCAGTCATTTCCTCCTCATTCTCTTCTTTCTTAGGATCTTTGTTATCAGAGGTAAACAAAAAGTCACTGTGAGTGCTTGGAACTGTGAAGAGCCACTCATCTTTACTTTCTTCACCCAGCAGCAAGCTTGTTGCTTAAAAAAGAACACAACCACAAAAAAAAAATAATGAGACAAAGCCAGCTTGCTAAATACTTGAAAACATTTAAAAAAAGGGTAAGATATAATAAAACATATGAAATACATTTATTAAAAAACTGTGGAACAGAATTACTTTGACATAAGGTGCACACGAAATTACAGGACCAAAGTGGCCAATCTGTTACATTTAACACCTAATCCTTTCTATACAGAATGGTCATTTTGACTAACCTTGCAACCACAAACTAACAATTAGTTAGTTACAAATACTGCATCTTTTAATGAAAGAAATTTATCTTCAAGAAATTTGGAAGATTTTAGTACATGAATCTGGCAACTTATGAAGTCTAAGTCTAATTCACACTAGTTTGAGTTTAAATGATCTTCATATTAACATAAAAGATACTTTTACCTTACAGTTTTTTAATTTAATAGCTTCTAAAACCTTCTAGTGAATATCAAATTTTTTTCAGTAAAGCATTAGATTTTATTAGTTTTTTTTTCTCTACCCTAACACTATACTAGCTCGGTCCATTTAAAACAGCCTTGTAACCAATAACAACAGTGACAAAGATAAAAAAAGCAATCTAAACTGCCTTTTTCACCTTTCTAAAATTTATGTATATTGCAAGAGAAAAATTATAATTATCTACCTCATACAGTTTCAGGCTCATAACAGTTTCCATCTATCTTTAATGAATTTTATTGTTGATGAAGATGTGTAACTACTAAACCTCCAATAATAAGCTAAAAATCTCTTAATGAATGTATAACTCAAGTTAAAGTACTGAATTACATAATGTCCAAACATCTTGCATGAAACATTGGGGAGAAATCTATTTTATTTTTTTCTCATTTATGTTTTTTTCTTATCTAACCTATTAAGTATCCAGGGTCGTAGATTTTTTACATCCGATGGGGAGGTGGATGATTTTTGCAACCACTTATGTGAACTGTTCAATTTACAAATTGGTAATCTCTGATTACGTGAACCTGAAAGCTGTAAACATGCAGTCACAGAGTAATCTTGTTGCCATGATACTTGCATGTATACTTAGGCCTACTGACTGATACTTATGAACTAATCCCTTAGATCGAAAAGCTTAGAAGCACGCTTATATTTAAGATGTACATTTCTGCTACTGAAAAAGCCTACATCTAGGCCTAATTATGTAATTCGACTGGTAAGAACATGAGAATCACAAAAACAAACACACAATTTGTAGGCCTGTGATGCAATAAAACAATTCAACAGACCAAACTGTAGGAGGGGGATGATTGTATGCACCATACCCCCCACCTATAATGAAGGGGGATGTATACCCCTGTAAGTATCTACTTTTTACATTTTAGTTATTTTTATAACATATTTTATAAAATAGCATAAAATACAGGAAATCTACAACTTATGTTTGGGTTTTCTGCTTTATTTGCAGTAAGAGACACAATAAAAATTAGCTCTACTTTTTGCTAGCATTCTAGCTAATACATTACTGAATTTTTATTTATTTTCAAATCTTCAACTTATAGCACAAAATAACAATATTCACTTGAAATACAATGTCTTATAACTATTACAATTTTACTGGATTTATTGTTATACTATAAGTATGTTAAAATAATAGTTGAAATAAACTTCATAATAATTTTGAATATGTAGGCTGAATAATACAAAAGTTATCCTGAGAATAAGCTACCACTATACATAAATCAGTAAATTCAAATCATCTCTTTTCTATTGGGTTATAATAATTTTATAGAAAAAGTCAGGAAATGTTTCCGATATTTTCTGAAAGACACTGGGTGATGGAAGCCTTGGATTGTCTATTTTATATTAAGTAACATAACAATGTTTAGATGAAGAAGGGACCCTATTGGTCTATCTCAGCTATCCCATCCTCTAAAATAACAAAATTATTAAACAAACTAATAACATAAAAATGGAAGCTTGTTCTTATCATTGATGATATAGTTTAAGCTTTCTTTTAAACTCACTTAAAATTATTGTCTTCACAACATTTAAGTACAATATATTCTGAAGGTCAATTAGAAAAATAAAAGCTGTTTTGGCTGAAGGTGACTCATATTTTCCCAAGAATTATACCTGTGTACCTTAGTCCCACCTTTTTCACCATTAAGTTTGAAAACATAATGCATCAACACAATGAATTTCCTTTACAATCTTAAACACCTCAATCAGATCCCCTTTAACTCTTCTTTTATCAAGAGAAAAACATTGCCAGAGATTTTAATATTTCTTCATATGAATACCCCTCCATCTCAGGTGCCATTCTAGTAATTTTCCTCTGAACCCTTTCCAACAGTTTAGTGTCTTTTCTAAAGTAAGGAATCTATGACTTAGCATAAGACTAAATGTTGCCTTAACAGTGACATACAGAATGAAATAATAACCATTTTGGACTTGTATTCAATACTTCTGTCGGTACAACTGAAAATCTTATTTGCCCTCCCACACTGCTAAGATGGCTTACGAGACTGATCAACTATTACACCAAGATCCCTTTCTTTCATGACACTGTTAAGGTTATTTCCATCCAAATTATACTTGTAATTCATATTATTATAACCCACATGCATAACCTTGCATTTATTATTATTAAAACTCACTAAATGATCTAAATCCTTCTGTGAATTAGCAATATCATTTTCATAGCTAGCAACACTAAAGACTTTAATATCATATGCAAATTTGAGTAAAACAAGATGATTGATGGCTATATAGTTAGGTTATATTTTAATAATACCTTATAACTTCTTAATTTACAATTTAATGTCAGAAGCATAAATAGGGGTGCAAATATGAACTAAAATGTGAAATTTAGAGTGATTAAGTGCCATGTGATAGAGTGAAGGCTGAGAATTTATTTAAATGATCTCTTTTGAAATTAAAAATTAAATCATAATATTAAATTTTAATTTATTAACTGCATATTGATAAAGATTATTGTCATAAACTAAAAATTAAGTACTTTAATTAAATTTTGCATGCAACTGTGTAAAAGGGACATGACAAGTATCCAGAGGGATAAAACTGCATATAAAAAAATATTTTGCAAAAGAAAACTCAATATTGTAAGATATTTGGAAAAAACAAAACAAATTCCAATTAGTGCTCATGAAAAAAATCGGTTATATAATAATAAATATTTGTATAAATTGTCTGCTACGATGGGTAAATATAAAATGTGTGAAGCTGAAAAAAATATTACATTATCTTGAAAGAACATTTTATAACTGACATCTTATTGTTTCAAATCAATTATCACTAAGTTTATTAGCCTAAAATATGCACAATGGTTACACTAAATATACCTAATTTACTCTCCTCTGCTACCTCTCCAGCTGGGGATTTGGATTCATCTGCTGGTTGGTTTTCTACTGTTTTTCTTGAGTATGCACTCTTGGATTTTGAGTAACCAAATAACTCTGGCTCTGTGACCTCAGTATCATCAAACAGCCCCTCCTTCTTCCTAAGTAAATATGAAAAAAATACTAGTTGCAAAAAAGTAATTATCTTCAATATATTAACACTACTTTTATTACCAACATTACAGAAGTCTTGATTACGAAGGTGATACACAAATATTTTTCTCACTTAGCTGACCCTGTGATCCAAGTGAAAATTCACATTGAAAGTCTTGCCCTGACAACTTAATTATGGCATTATGATCACAAAACATTAGTAAAAAACACTGAAGTGCTGTAACAATCTTAGATAATAACAGTTATATAGTAATATCAAAGGTTATAATATTATTTTGAATTATAAGTCTTTTATATTAACACCGAGAGTATATAAATAATAGAACAGTGAAGGACTCCACTCGGTTTTTAAGTTTTAGAAAATTATATTTATTTTGTACTTAACAACTTTCTAGATCATTCCTCATATCTGTTACAAGTTTAAAAAGCTTTAAACACAAGAAAGGAAGTTTTAACTGTGAATTACATGTACACAGAAAGAATATTAAAAATAAAAAGGATAAAATGAATTGTCACAACTCCATTTTAAGGATTCATCAGAACAGTCCAGAAAGGAATAAAATCTGTTGAGAATTACCCAAAAAAGTCTAAATTTTGTTTTCAGTGTAGCAACTGTGGTCAGTCTGTAAACAGACTTAATAATCAATTATTTCAAGTGAAGTCATCTTTTTTTTTGTCCCCCATAATATTTCATATTACTGTAGTAATATCCAAGCTAACAAAATCTGGAATTTTTCAAAAATTTCAATTTCAAATTAATCTACGAGTACTCATTTTATATCTCCCAATGTCAGTTTCAAATTACTGTAAAGGTAAAAGGAAGAATAAAAACCATCTGTCATATGAAATACAATATCCACAGAAAGAGAAATGTGAATTTTCATTTTTGATGACCTACATCTTTTGTTTCTGCAAGGTGGATTGCAAATAAAAATAAGATCCTCCCATTTTCATATTCCTAATTTTACACACACACACACACACACTTCAAGAATAAATATTACTAATATGTATATGTTAACTTCACACATACTTCTTTATATCTGACATTTTACTAAAGGTTGGATGTTGTTCACTTTGCAGCTCCTCAAATATATCAAATCCATCATCATCTACAGTTACAGTTTTTTCTCTAGTAGTTTCCTTTTTGTCTTCAATGAATTGATTGTTTATCTTTGAGTTTCCTTTACAGACACCTGATTTCTGTGGATTATCTTTGTCTATACCTAAAAATAAAATAGAGTGCATAATGATTATTACAAAGTAAATGTCACATTTTTGTGAATTAATAATAATGTCTAATCCTTAGATTACACAAAAAGTTTGGTTTATTTAAAATATTAAATTCTATTAATCCTTTAAGAGTGAGGTCAGTGGACTGGACTAAGTCCATGCTGGAGAAGTTGTACAAGCTTGTAGTGAATATTAAAAACTTTGTCGTACACCAAAAATTAGATTTTTTAATTAAGTATTTCTAATAAAGACTTGACTGTAAATTTATAAAGCTTTTACTGAGCCAGTCTGAGTGAAAGAAGACTTCCATGTTAAGAATGGTTCTTTTAATTTTAAAATTATAATATTTTATTTGCCTAATCTTCTTAATAAATATCAAACTTTGTTTTTGTGAAAATTTATATTTCATTTACACTTTTTTTTTTACCATAGTATTAACAGCAAATTTGATATTCATGGCTGTAGGGAAATCATCAGCTTGCATGTAAAAGATACAAAATGAGTAAAACCAATTTGTTTTTTTGTCTAATCTAAGTACCATTCAGAAAGTTTCAAGTTACTTATCTTAACATTATCAACTTACAACTCTACCACATTTGTTTTCTTGCAGTACTTTTGCAATAATCCATGAATCCACAAAACAATAAAACACAATGCAAGTCATCAGATATTTCCTGCACTCCTTATCATGTAACAGAAAATAGCATACAAAAAACAACAGGTGCATTGTTAGGAGAGGGAAATAAATAAGCCTATGAACTAAACCACGTAACAAATATCACTAATTGCACAATCTTTTTTAGGCTTAGCTGAGTAGTTTATAATTTCTATATTTTTTCTTGAAAAATAAACTGTATAACAATAAATACACAATCTACATAAACAAAACATTTTTAATACTTTCTGCATACCCAAGCTTGTTCATAGTAGTTCTTCCCTAGCCTCCAAAGCCTCAGAAATATGAACATCCAAACAGTAATTCACATAGTCTTTGAATGTGCATTTCAGAATACACAAAATATGTCAGTTACTAAAACGGAATGCCCCAAAGTCAACATTTTCTTACAATGAAATGCATTTCCAATAGGATTTTCCTATTATCACAGAAAGCTTTACCAGACTTGTACTGCCCTCCATATGCACTCAACATAAGCTTCATATTTTCACCTATCCTCACGTGATGCAGCTGCATAATAGCATATAAATGGTCATGTGACAAAACACCACCAACAGGAATGAGATACAACTCGTAACACAATTGACTTCCTCTTAGTTTATCCCAACCTCACTTCAAGATTAAGTAAAATAAAAAAGATAGTTTTTTTTTGTTTAATTTTGCACAAAGCTACGTGAGGGCTATCTGCTCTAGCCATCCCTAATTTAGAAGTCAACACCAGAGGGAAGGCAACTAGCCATTACCAGCCACTGCCAACTCTTGGGCTACTCTTTTAATAATGAATAATGGGATTGACCATCACATTATAATGCCTCCACGACTAAAAGGGTGAGCATGTTTGGTGCAATGGGATTCGAACCTGCGACCCTCAGATTACAATATGAGTTGAGTGCCTTAACTATCTGGCCATGCTGAGCAACAAAAAAAGGGCACTGAAAGTAAAAACCAAGTGTGTAAAGTGTAAAAGGAGATAAGAATATTTCAGAAATGTTTTCATTAGAGGAAAATATTAACTTCTCATATGATATCTTACCTCCTCTCACAAAATAACTAGAATCCAACACTGGCCTGGTGAAAGGACCCATGCAACAGTACCTATATAAACTCCCTTCAAAACAGCACCCAAAGAGTCCGTGGGGTATGAATAAAGAGTATACATGACACACCCATGGGAGAATACACTGTACTGAGCCAGATTTACTCTTCAACCATGAAAATGAGAAGAGCATAATAACAGGAGTGGCACCAGGTATACAGTGGCTAGTAATTAGTGGACCATGAGGAAGGGGGTCAAAATATTCCATTCCATGAACCCTCATCATTATATGTGCATGTTCAACACAAACAACATTACTGCCTAGGAACTAATATCCAAGCAATAGTAGTAAGGTGGACAACAATGTGATGGTTCAACTCCAGTTCAAAATCAGACAGCACTGGAAATAAATTACCCAGTTCATGATGGGAAAGAGGTACCTAGGTTACTCACATGTGAAAATTCATATGGCTAGACCAGTTCCAAACAACATTAGTACATCCTAGGAAGTGATACCTGGGTGACAGTAAGGAGGAGGATGCCCAGGTGGAAGGGGTGAATTGCATCTTGGCACAAACCTTTGAATCCACAATCAGATGGCATGAGATCTGTGGTAGGAGAAGTATCTATACACCATCTGCAATGGCAGAACACCATCACCTTACTCTCATCTGAGTAAAATTAAGGATATGGAGGAGTAAGCCTCCATGATTCACTCCCTCAGCAACTGTGAGCTGATATGTAATAAGAACTCTTGTACTCCACTGTAAGTGGGGGGGGTGCACTAGAGAATTTGGAGAAATGCAGTGCTGGAAACAGTGTAATGGGTGACCACGAAACCCTACTTTGAGAAGCAGAACACTTCTGATTCAGTCAAACAAAGGAGCAGCAAGGAGGGTCAACAACCTCCTTCTGCTTTACTTTTGTTAGTCTGTGAGTGTATTGTCTGAGGTAAACATATTTATGATGCAAAACATTATGAGGAAAAACTACAAGAGTTTTGTACAAGAATATTCCATCTCAACAGTGGGCACTATTGGCTTAAATGGTCATACAATGCAGGTTTAAGAATAAGTATACCTGGTCAAGCAACATATGCAATTGATTCATACATGCAATGGAGGTCTATGTAAAGAAGAAATGTAGAAAAAAGAACATTAATTTTCACATAAAGAAACAGTGAAGCTCAAGATGGCAATAGAAAGAACAATAACCAGTTGAGACTGCTAGATGATAAAAATAATGTGAAATAAACATAAAGAGTGGTTCAAATACATGTATGAGCTAACCTCTAATGAACAATGAAATTGGACAGCCAGGAACATAGTAAGCTGAAGAATTTGACAGAAGGAAACTTGGAACAGATGACAGTGATCAGAAGACAGGGGAGAATATGCCAGACAAATAAGCTGGTAAATCCAATCCATAAGGATAATAGAAAAATGGGAAGGGTTCTAATGAATGAAGAAATGGAAATGGTAACCATGGAAGGTAGTATAGCAAGCCACACAACAGTGGAGAGCTCAGACAGGTCATAAGAGGCAATTCAGATCAGAGTGATCAGAAAAGTGATAACTGAAAGGAAGGTAAATAAGAGTCAAAGTAAAAGTGAAGACATCATAAAATCTTGTGAAACAAGACAGCCAATCAAGAAGAAAGTCAGATGCAGAACAGTAGGATAGAACAAAGGCATAATAAGACAGTAGATATACTACTTAAGACTTGTAAATTGACATGGAGGAAGGGTAAAGGAAAAGAAAAATCAGGGAAGAAACTTGGTGTGTGTGTGTGGGGGGGGGGCAACCAGTCTGGAAAGAGACCAGATAAAAACCCACACATGAAAATGGAACATTGGAAGGGAAGGGTGTGGTATGCCCAATTGAGGTTGTCTGAGGATGATGGATGAAATGGGTAAAGGAAGAGGATCAGTAAAAGCAGGTTCAGAAGTGGAAATCATGGTTGCACTGGCAAAAGTGAGGCCACCAAGTTAATATGATATGCAGTTGCATGTATGACAGAAAGGGTACAAGGAAGATGACAAATTAGCAGACAGACATAGAAGTAATACCTCCCAATCTTGACTAAAGGAATTAACAACTACAGCTAAATGATGTATAACTGGAGACCAAAACCTGAAAAGTTTGAAATTTAGGTGATTGGTGAATGCATCCATTTCTAGAGTATTCCACTGCAAACATAGCTAGCTGGACATCTGTGGGCTGAGAAACCACTCTGTGCAGATAATATTTTCAGGGCACAATAAACAATGTGCAACCAGGTTCAGGACATTGGGTATATGGCATGCCAACAATTGAGTGTGATTGCTGTGGGCCCAAAAGAGGAGGTCCAATGTGTGGAAACAGACCTCAATTGAGTGCCCCCATACTGAGTGATGCATATAATGACCCCAGAGTTGTTGGAATTAATTGAAATCAACTAGTTCCAAAGAGATGGAAGGAAGTACATCAAAGTCCAATTAATAATGAGCAGTTCCAAGAAACTGATATGCAGAGATGACTCTGTGATAGACCAACATTGTGAAATCTCCTGCATATCCAGATACACACCTCAGCCCACAAGAGAAGCATCAATGAAGAAATGTACCTCTGCATGAGGAAGGGGAAGAGAAACACTTACAGTGGTGTTGTCTCTGTTCAACCACCAGGCAAATTTCACATAAAGAGGAGGAGAAAGATGGATAGGAGTGTCCACATGATCCAAACAAGGTTTCACTGATTTCTACTGAATACCATTAGGCCATGTAAAGTTTATTAAGAAAACAATCTTGACTGTCATAGAGAATGAATAGGCTTGTCTGGTAAGTTTGACAGATTTATCAGCAAATCAGCAAGGTATGAAATGCATATTTTAGATTATGTTTGTAATTATGTTAAGTTTCTGTTTCTAATTGGTTGAAATTATAACAGCTTTATTTTTTAAATTAAACATTTCTGAAGTGGAGAAATCAGAGCTCACACACATCACATGAAAAGAAAAATGAAAATTGTGAATTTTTAATATTTCTTTTTTGAATTAAGAAGTTAAACTCATATTGCATTAAAGTTGAATTACAAAATATGTGTCCATGCCAAGTTTACTGATATACATTGAAAATAAAATTATTTAATTGTGAATGTAACATTGTAAAATTACATGTGCATTTTACAATCCTTTTCGTACAAAGTTAATCTTCAACAGGAGGTAGATTTTTTACAAACCAAAGTTTGTATTTCTCACACATCACATAGTTACAGAAATAAAGTATTCAGCTAAATATTGTTTAGTTCAAGAGTTAAAGTAATTTTACTGGTAAGGCTGCTTTCCCAAAACAAGTATAAGCTAAATGAACAAAACAAAAGCCTTGCTTTCCAGCCAGGAAGATGCTCATTGAAATGTTTCTTCATACATTTAGGTCTTTGGACTTCATTCTTGTTCTATTACAATTATTAAGGAGAAAATTTTGGTGGTCTCTTACTCATGATCTAATTGAAGTGTTACTTGAAGTAAATGTTAATGCTACAAACATGCAAAAAAGTACATTTCTATAGAGTTAAGCTAAATAAAGGAGTAATTAAGCATCATTCAGAAGTAAATAATTATTGTAAAAAGACTAACATGAGATCACAGGTATACAATATGGCCAACCTGTGTTTAAAAAATAATCATACACACTGTAGTTTTTTTAACACTAAAAATCTAGACTTGCATTTTTAGTGTGAAAATAGATGACAATAAAAAGAAATGTTCTTTAATGCAAGTTAGTGTGATTGATATGCTAGATAATGTGTAACTTATATTTGGTTCTAGACACATAATCAATTTCATATTTCTATAAAAATAACACCCTGGTGTAAAGAAATTACAAAAACATGGAGTGCACTAACACAATTTGGAAATTAAACACTTTCTTAAAATACTGGCTGAAAACATTTTCAATTAAACAATATTTGTTGTATCAAAGGTGAGAAACAATAGAAGTGTTTTATTTATCTTTACAGTAAAGTGTTCATGGACTTCAAAAATGTTACAAAGAAATATAAAACAACATTAATTCAAGGTAACTTACCCAAAAACTGAAGTAAAATAGGTGAGAGAGAAATATTCTTATTTTGAGCTACTTCCCTGACAAAATTATCAAGATGTTTTCTTTTTTCTTCTACCACATTCTGATCTTCTAATTTACTTTTGGGTAAGACAGGAAGACATAATGATGTATATTTCTTTTTCATCTTTGCATACAGATCTTCAAATTCTCTGTAGCTTTTGGAGATCTGAGATACAGTTCAAACATTTAGAAGTTAATTTATTGTGTTATATATATATATTTAATAGATTTATGCTAAATTTGTGACATAAATAATTAACTATATCAAATGGAAATGTATTTAATTCAGTAATGTGGCTTGTTCTTGTTAACCCAATTTAGGGATGAAATAAATAATTTGAAAATTTGAAACTTAAGAGAATCTTTTAACAATTGCCACATCGATTAAATTCAAAGTCTTATGTACACAGCAGAAGAATTTTAGCACTTTGAAGTAAAGACATAACAGAAGCTACTTGTGTAAGTCAAATCCCATGAACCTAAATCAAAACATATCTGACACATGAAAACTACTGCCTAGTAAAAGTTTAAGTGTGTGCTTATAATTGGCAAACCTTTGGACCACTTGTCACAAAAACTTGCATGTGGTTGTGGTTATCATATAACATGATAACAACAATCAAAATCTCCAAATGTAACAATCTATTGCTAAGACTTCTTTAAAATGTAGATACAACTAGTTTGAATTTTCTTATACTTTAGTTAGAAACACATATTATCATGAAGGGCTAGACTTATTTTGATTCTCCTTCTTTAGCGAGTGAGGGATAACCTTTTGGGCCAAATGTGCTATCACTTTGATCTTTCTTACTCTCTTGATCTAATATAAAATATTGGACAAACTGAGAAAAGTTGTATCATAATACTCAGAAAATGAGTTTGATATCAAAATGTTACTTTACCACCACACAATTTGTTTTTACTCTAACTTTTGTATCCCATTTCAAATAACAGCATAGTTACATGGGTGTCTGGTGACAATACAAATTTCAGTGCACACCCATAAAACTCATTTTTAAACAAGTTTGTAATGTTTTAAACTGAAATGTTGAATTAATTTAAAATAAAATACCTTTTAAATATATTATTTCCATCCTTAACTGGTAAGTGCATTTCAAAATTTTCATTTTAGAGTTTGCCAATTCCCATTAAAATGTGTTTGTACTGGGAGATAAAACCTAACTAGATTGGATCTTTTTACATCATAATCCTAAAATCATGTTCTAGAATAGTCTTCATATAGTTCATTGCAAACCATATTTTATAATCT
Organism: Tachypleus tridentatus; assembly: GCF_004210375.1. Classification (NCBI taxonomy): domain Eukaryota; kingdom Metazoa; phylum Arthropoda; class Merostomata; order Xiphosura; family Limulidae; genus Tachypleus; species Tachypleus tridentatus. The sequence goes on along the minus strand of NC_134832.1, from coordinate 116,246,794 downwards.
TGACTATGTAATTGATTTAGTGTACTACAATAAATTGTGGAAAGACTACTAAGCTCCATATGAACACAATGTGTGAATAAATGTGTAGGTCTCAGAAACCTACCTCAACATGCACTATTCCATTATCTTCACAATTTGAATTAAGGAGACTTTGTTTAAAGGTACCAGTGATTACATATTCCACGGAAGTTCCTCCTAAAGGAGCCTCAATTTCTCTGACTGTATCAACAACCAAATTTATATCAGTATCCACCTTGTTCATTTTTTATTTCTGAAAGCAAACAAAATCCCAAAAAACAAATCAGATTGATATTACTTAACAAAAGCATTTGTTTAGGTGATTAGCTAAATGAACTGCATACAAAAAGAAATCTTAACCATCTTGTTGCAGAAAAATACTTAAACGTAGATAAAAGGTTTAAACAAGAAGATTGCTGCTATATCCAAGGTTTCCATCGTAGGAGTAGCACTCAACTAACCAATAGTTTAAAAGTTCTTACAATATTGTAATTATATGTTATACAATAAAAGGATAAGGAAAAAAAAGTTAAATGTAGAAACAATTCAAAACTGGAAATAATTCATCATACTAAAAGATGTACAAAATTACTCAAAATTAAAAGAAAAATATAAAACTATATGTTATACGGAGTTATTATCAAAATAATTACTAATGAAAGTCAAAGTGTTATGCCATTTTATTCTTTATCTTTCAGCACTTCAAAAGCAGCTCAAATCCAATGTGATTAATCCCACAAGGAAAAATGTAAAATTTCCAAATTTTTAAAATTCGTATATAAAACAGTAAAAACAACAATATCCTAATATACAGGTTAAAGCAGGATACTTTTCTTTCACTAAAAATTTATAACGGATTTGTGAAAAGAATCCCTCTCAATGGTACTTTTACCAAAAACACTGAAGTTTAAAAATGTTGTCCTTAAAAGTTATTTAAACGATTTGCATACATAGAAGTTTTAATAAACCATTTACAATTTTTATATACATTAAACATTACACACCAGAAAGTTCTCCTAAATTATTGTTGTTGAGTCACATACCAAATCAAGTAAAATAATCTGCTTTTTGTAAAATCACAAGTAATTTGAATTGAGTGTAAAATTTAAAATGCTTTTAGCTTCTGATGACATGTAGTGTAAATTCAAATGTATACAAAAACTTAACAGGATATAATAGATTAACTTCAGCAGGTAACCTTACTTAAGTTACTGGCTGTTTATTTGAATGGGTGGTTAAAGTGGGCTGAATGGTTTCCTGTCACTTTGCTTGCCAGTTGAATTTTATACTTCATAATAATGAGAAGAAAAACAGAATTGTTATTAAATAATATGTGATAAAAACTTCTATGCTGATGCTAATTTTTAGCATTGTCATTAAGTTTTTACATTGCTGGTGTCAGATAATGAAAAATGTTAGTTCAGTTTTTGTGTGCGTGTGCACCCATTTTCTTATTACAAAGCCACATTGTGCTATCTACCGAGTCAACCAAGAGGAGGTTCAGTTTGAACATTCATGTTTGTCAACTCATAATACTATTAATACCCAAATACTAGTCGTGTATTCAATAGAAATTAGTTAAAAATGACTTTTAATTTATGTAGATGTATGCCTTTATGTGCAATCTGCAAACTAACATCACTAGCACTTTACTTATTTAGTTGGAACACAACTAAAGTTACAAATTTCTGAAAAGTAATTTTCTTTTCAATTTACTAAAAGGCTTTTAATTTGACTTTAATCAATTTTATCCACTTTCGATTTTTAAACACATGGCTAGCAAACCATCTCTTTTAAACTTTATTTCATTGTTTTAAAATAAATATATTCTAAATAAATATTTACATATAAATTATCACATTCCAGTTCAAATGGAACACCAAATTTAATCAATACTAATTATTATATTTACAGCGTTACTACTACTAGTAACTATAAAAAAACATAGTACTAATAAGTAATAGTAATATTATAGTCTAAATATAATACAATTATCACTTTACAGTACCGTATTTTAAGGCAAATATTAATTGTTTACCATAAAAATAAGATATATTATATCAAATAAGTAAACAATAATGAACTGATACCTCTACTATATTTCATCTGTATCCGTAATATGCAATTTATTAAACCCAAGTCTAAACAAATCCACCCCCCCTTTACGTATCAACAAGCAGACTATTTAATCTATGAAACACAGCGCTATCTGTTAAAATTTAAATATTATTTGTGTTAGTTTATACTTGACTCTGCAAGACAGAGATAATTTTTTTCTGCTTCGGTAAAATGAGACTAACAATTGTAGTACAAATGTTTTTTTCTTTAGAAATAGTTATTGTATAATTGCAATTCTAAATTTTAAGTACATTTTGGAAAAAAAAAATTAGATGGTAACATTTTGTAGATGCTTACGAAGGTTTCTTTTCTTTCAAAGATTTGTTAATATGAAAGACGCGAGAGGCTATTAAAAGTTTGTTACGATGGAGTTATTATCTATGCATAATACAATATTTCTAGACGTAAATAATATGCTCTTATAATTTATTTTTAACTTCAATATTCAGTTTTACTTTCAGACATTATTTTGTCATTTCAAGTCGCAATCCAAGTTTATATTTGTTATTTAATGTTATTTATGTTTTGTTTGTTTATTGTTGAGCATAAAGCTACACAATAAGTTAGTATCCAAATACGATTTTAGCATTATAAGCCCTGTCCCAATGGAGTGTAAGTAGAAAGACTAGGAGGTTATAATTAGATAAAGCACCATATTCAGTCAAGGTTTTTACCATGATCATAAAAGGGAGAAAGGTCCAATATGAGACCTCTCTTTTTTATTTCGTTAGGTCAGTAGACCTGTAGATGCCTGGAGAGATGCTTCTGTTACTGCTATTAATATTTTTGAAAAGAAAAATAATGTATCATACAGGGTCGCTGCATTTTCTACCTCCTTGTTTAAATATAGAATTTTTCTTTTATTCTAGTGTATGTAATTTTCACATAATGCGTGTGAAAGGAGGTCGTTGGGTTTCTGTCGCTGTAGCTACTTTTTGTTTATTGATAGTAATTTCAGGAACATTGATTTCTCCATATGCGTCGCAAAGTATTGGTACAACGGAGACCGTGTTCCGATTCCATCTGATAGTGCCATGAATCCCCAGTTGTGTCTTAAAAAACATAAAAAAGAATCATAACTGATATCTTTTAATGAAACGCCAAAAAATTTCCGCAACTTTTGAAACTCAGCGAAAAAGCACAAAATGAGGAAGCCTTCAGTACAAGACACAGCGAGGCAAAGTTTTACTCTTCTTACACGAAAAGAAGAATCATCATAAGTCAAGCCAGGCCTTTGCGTTAATCTGTTGCATTTATGACTCCAACTTAGTAGAACATTATAGATCTTGATTAGAGTGCTGAATTTTTTGTTCTTTGCGACGGTAGTATCTTCAACGTGGTTTTCATGTGTTTACGTGAGAACTACTGTTCTAATCTTATATTTTATGAACGATTTGATGTAGCATTTCTCGCGAGTTGTTTCTAGCAAAGCCTTTTCTTAAATTTAATATTTGTTTTTGTTTTGAATTAAGCACAAAGCTACACAATGGGCTATCTGTGCTCTGCCCACCACAGGTATCAACATCCGCTTTTTAGCGTTGTAAGTCTGCAGACATACCGCTGAGCCACTAGGGGGCTTAATATTTGTTTTTTACATAATAGCAGTATTTGATATGAATTTGTACGCTCGTTGTAAGTGCAAAAGTTTAAGTTAGAGAGCATGACGTCAACAAAAACGCACTAACCCCCATAGAAATTGAGAAACATTATTCTTTCTTCATTCATTCAGCATATATATACGAATTTACAAGTTTTTACTTACTTTACAATGCCATACTGCTTATCACACTTAATTTTCAATAAAAGTGTCACGTTTGTCAGCAGCTTTACTTAAATCCTTTAGATAGCACCCTGCAACTGAGTGTTGAAAACGCTGCTATCACAGAAGCTTCTTGGATTTCACACTTAAATCTTCAAAGAGCCCAACGCGTCTTTCCGACACCTTTCGAGTCACGAGACAGTGTGATGAGAATCAAGTATTGATCCGTAAGTGATTGGATTGCACTTCAAGCTCCTGAAACTATATTCACATGATAAACATCTCCCAACACAGATCTAGTGGTGGATATTATTGCACGTAATTAAGTTGTTTTGCTTAAGTGTTGTTTTGTTTCTTTGAATTGTATCTATATGTAAAGCACTGAATTATACCAACAGACAAATGACCGTATGTGGCAAATCCTTTCACTCGTGAGTAAACTTTATGTTAATAAAGCTCGTTAGATCCTATTTATGTATAACATATCACTGAACAGGCCATAAAATGAGAGTTATCTAATCCTCTATTATCTATACTTTGTTAGTATTATAGTTTATTTCGGACGAGTCTGCGATGTTTTATGTTACGTATGTTAACGTATTACTATTTCATATAACCGAAACTTTTAATTTAAAAGTTAATTAAATATCAGTATGTACGGACTTGTTCGGCCTCGAGACATTTACACCATATTTCCGCGTCGAAACGGGCCTCCTCTTTCTGAACTTCGATGCGAGCTTGTTCAAGCTCAATTTGTTTGAGTTTTAATTAGATTTCTAACTTATCCTTATCACTCAATTCTGACTGTCTAATGTAGACACCATAGAGTATTCCCCTAATGCTTCCTCAGACAACAAAAACATTTTGAGTAATCGTTTCTCTTATGCAAATTATAATGATGATGGATATAATTATATATAGTCATTCCATATATTTTCATTCATTGTTCTTCAGTAGTTTACCAGTAGGTCTGGGCTGCTAAGCCTGACCAGTTACAGTAATACCAAGACAACAGCAAGTAATATGTACATGCAAATAATGTTGATGACATGCATTATATTTCCATAAATTTTCCATTTATTCTGAGGAAATATTATTTGAATTATTTTGGTCATGTGTCCGGATGGTTCAGTTTAATGTTTTGTGTATTACATCAAAATGTTATCGATATTCTGCGCTATGTTGTTTTATATA